>NC_086352.1:29816526-30123128 GCF_036324505.1 Eleginops maclovinus | reverse complement strand
ATGGGATTACAACATCTACATGTGTTAAATATTCAAACAGAACAAGTGTGTGTATACATGTGCGCCTTTTAGGCCAACTTTCCAGATGTAGTGCACGGACACTTGGTCAGAATGTCATTTCAAAATCTCATGCTGTAATTTTGAAGTGTAACTTAAATCCACATATTCAATTTTACAAAGAATTTAAGAGGCTTTGAAGGCTTTGGATGTCACATTTTCCCAACAAGTAAGGGAGCTCGACCTCTCATATATTCACAGGGTGATGTGTTCTACAACGACAAGCCTTCTAGGGGCTACAGTACATGCAGCATCAATAACAACGCCCGGGAAAAGGGCAAAGACATTCTTCACACTACAGGGAGCCCAATGAGTGGTAAAGACAGACAGTTGTGGGTCGTAGGTTGAGCTCCCTTCTCACAATATTCATTTGTGGTTGCCACAACATGCGGCACTGTGTCAACGACGGCCATCAGACAGGTTTGATCTGAGCGGTCTGAAAAGATGAAGGGAAGAATGAGGTGGAAGAGGTGTGTATTGACACTTTCTCAGGTTGTTTTTTCTTTCACACATGAGTGTGCAAACACACATTTAAGCTGTAAACTGTAGTATTTGTAGTGTGGGTTTGCTGGGTCATTAAGCCAACTCCAAACCAACATCCTAAAATGGTCTCCCGAGCCCATCCGAAAACATTCCATTGGAGGAAACATCACCACTAATTGTTATTCATTTATAAGGTTTACGAAGAGTTTAAATTATCAGAGCTTAAAATAATGTAGATAAATGACAAGTACAATTTTAGAGTTTGACACAAAATCTAAAGTGTTGCACGGTATACAGTTTCAAGAAAGCTTTCGAATTACATTGCCAATAAAAACTTTAAAATACACAATTCTATTAGTTTTGGTACTTTACGAATGACTGTTTTAATAAGAGCATTATTTCTGAGTTCAATGTGCCCTGAGCCTAATATGTTTATTAAATGTGCATTAAACTTAGGACTTAGGAAGTTCTACAGGAAGAGGAAAAGGGATCCCTTGAATTGCAGCTAATGGTCACTCTTGAACTAGGAGCTCAGTTTCCTTAGAGTCTAACCTGTCTCTGACCTGGCCTGCAGGGGCATGGGAAAGGTCAAAGTAAAGGTCATGGTCGGCTAGGCCACAACGTGAAAAGCCACCCTGGCATAGGATGTATCCAACACTTAAATGTTTCAGTAATGAAGGCATGTCAAGATGTTATTTAAAGCAGTCACACAGGGTAAGTTCAAAAAATATATAGTTCTTAGGGTCTCTGCACTGCAGTCAAAACTGTATGCAAATTTTAAACCTTTAGTCTAAGAAGTGGCATCATAGCTTACATATGACAATAAAAAAGGACAAATGCAAATGCTGACATATAAATGCAAAGGTATTCATGACTATGTTTGAAGTGAAAGGCAGATTTCCCTTAAGATGTTGAGTGCAATTCATCCTAAAATAGTATATCCAGTGCTTGAATTATTACCAATTGAACATATTTGGGTTTACAAGTGTACGGCTTACAAAAAATGCAATTTCAATAATTTGTGACGGGAATATTTTCACTATTTTCTGGTATTGTGTGGCCCAACAATAATGTAACTCATCAAAAGAATTGACATATTATTTAACAAACTAACCATTTTCTCAGAGTTGTGCAAACTAATGTTTATTCTCATTCATTCACAGGCCACAAACAAGTGTCGAAATTCTGATTATTTTGAGGTTACATGGTGAGACTGTTTTTCTCACAGCCCAGACCCGGACATGCCCTGGAAACCCCAGAGAGAAGAAACCTATCCTGGGAAGGGGTTTGATGGACAGAGGGGAGCAGTAAATCACTTCTCTTTTCTGCATTCACACAAGTGGTGAACCCTCACTCCATACTAAGAACCTGCGAGAGTCCAGGCTGACACCCCCACCTCAACCACCCACACATACACGAGCAGAGAGGATTGGGGTCAACCAGAAAAGCAACCTCAGATGAGAAACCCTCAAAAGAAGAAAGAGAGAGGATCCTCCCCCCCTCTCCACTTCTCTTTCAAATCAGAGAGCATTATATCTGAAACGACATCCTTTCATCCCTCATGCAAAAGAGTCGGACAACTTCATTTCACTGGAGCGTGATACTTGATACGGACACAGAGAGAGTAATTAAAAAGCAACAAATAACACCATGTTTAATTAATGGGGATTTACAGTAGCAAATCCGTCTTTGACCAGTGATCCATTCGGCCCTGCTCTTAATACCATCTCGCCCTGGTCTTCATTTAAACAGATGAATCCGGCTTCCATCTGCTTGGCCTGGGCCATGGTGCATGTTTAAATAAGGTTGGGGCCAGAAGCTGGTGCTGACACCTCTGCCGGTATTTTTAAGCAGGGTCAAGGTCAAAAAACCGTACTCCATACACTCTTTTTCTCCTCTTTGCTCTGTTGAAAGGTGACAATGAGGTGAAGTACGAGGACCCCATTTCCCCTCCAAAGCCCTTTGATATAAACCAGTCCATCTTTCCAACTCTCTATAAAGAGAACATCTATCCTCCCTGGGAGCTTTCACCTCAGACAATGAATTGACATTAGTCTTCCACAACACTGTTTCTCACTTGTGTTTCCCTGGATTTCCCCCTTTTTCTGACATCTTCTTCTTTACTATTGCTTTTAACCTTTCGTTGCATCGGGCAGGCTTGAATGGCTCGTTCTTCATTTGTACTTAATCCAAATATTCTGGGTGAAGGCCTACATGAAAAGCAAGGGTCAACTGCTTTCATTGTTTTAAGCCTTACAGCAGTCGAACAAACGGACAGTGATGCCCCAAAAAAGAGAAGCGGCAAAGGCCTAGACTTCCCTTTTGATACACTTGTCATGTTGGCTCACTTTAAGCGTTCATCTTTTATTTTTCTAACAGTGTTCCCTAGAGAGAGGTATATAACAACATGAGTCTATTTAACAGGCTGAGTGGGCATCCTAACAAAAAAGGCCCCAGGGTCGCACTTGGGAAGAGAAGAAAAAAAAGTAGGCAAAGACTTGCGAGGGGTAAAAAATAGATCAAAGCGTTTGTTGCCGCCCATTCAAATGCAATCACGACCCAAACATTGTGTTCTCGCAGAGCTTTTAAGAGGAAGGGTCAATGGTGTTTTATTGTGAATGGGAGCTAGCCTAATGAAAGGGACAATGTGAAGATTAGCAGTGCCAGCCAGGCGACTCAAACTTCACCCTGGCTTTAATTGCTGCAAACAAGAGGAGATGTTGAGGCAGGGCAAACAGGGGACAAATGAGCAGGGCAAGTGCAGAAGGAGGCAAGAGGAGGGATGAAAGCTGGATGATGAATGGAGGTATGGCTTTTATGGAGGTGTAGTATGTCCATCTGGTCCAGGCTGGTGTGGGATGTGTCAAGGAATGCGTGTGTGCTGGTAGGCCAGGCACCTCATAAACCACCAATGAAAGCAGAAGATCCTGTAATTACTCAGTCCGTATAGTGTACAGACACAAATCAACCAAAGTTCATAACAGTAGCAGCATCAGTGATATCATTAATAATCTGTTCTGGATTTGCTCAGAAATTAAGTCAACTTCGGTAATTGGGTTCTTTTAATTGATTTAAGAGCCCTAACATAAATCTTCGGTTTGTGCCATAGACGATATATAAGGAGTGGAAGTAGACACCATGTCTTCAGCAATTGGTTAATTGATTACTGTTTTAAAGTCTTGAGGTGGCAATTTGGCTTGCAGCATATTGGATTTTAGGAACCAGAAGTGACACAAAACAGTGAAGCAAAAGAGAACCGAACCCTGACAAAGGCAATTTTAGGCTACCAATAGGTTACAATTCACTTTCCAGAACTAAAAACATTGAGAAAGAGTCCAAGTTGTAAGATGTTAACATGTCCAGTCAACCATACGGTAGCCTGGCCCTAATGCATACCTTTCTTTACAATCTATTTTCACCTGAAATGGATCATAATTTACTAAATGAACTCCACACTATATTAAAAAGATATTAAATGAGCATTTGTGACCATGAAGTCATTAGGAAAATGTTTGGTGAGATAACAAATCAGGTAAGAAGTAAGGTCCTTTCCTCATAGACTTCTATACAATTCGACTTATTTTGCATTACCTCAGTCACACCCTGTTGGCTATTAAAAAGAATGCAGGCTAAAGGCAACTCCTCATTGGCTTCACCTTTCAGGCACAGAGGTTGCCGCTTTGTCTTTTATTGTAGTAAATGTTGAGTTATTTTATTTTGAGTAAGACAACTGGAAATAGCAGTGACCAAAACTTAGAATAGATACGTAAGTAAAAGCAGTGACATGGAAAATGGGATGAATACACTTTTCCAGAAACTTGTCGACAGTCATACAATCAACGCTGATGTACACAGCTGGGCTTTTGGACCAGCTACACTTTTCAACATGTCACCTCCAATAGATGCATGGTGACAAGTGAGCTCCCACAGGAATTACATATGGTGAGAGAATCATTTGAACTTGTCTTCCTAAGACTGCCCTCTGTGATCAACAGGTTTATTTGTCATGCATGCTGGCAATGCAAAAAACACTGCAACTGAATGATGGCCCTTTTTTAATGTGCTGCGCTGTCAGAAGTGTATTATTTTTCTCCTTGCCAGCTCTCATTCCTTCATGTTTCCATTCTCTTTATTCCACTCCTCCCATCCTCCCATCCTCCCACCCTCCCAACATTCAAAGAAGTGGTTCACATAGCACAAGAATAAACTGATGTTTACACTCAATGGGTAATGATGTCATGTTACAGCTCATCCATATTGCCAAGGTCTGCATTATGCAGACACTGACTGTCAAAACAGTCAGGTCATTGAAGGACAGAACTCTTTCAGGGGAGTCATGAAGCTTGAGATAGCAGTGCAGCACAAAATCTGATTTTTCCGTGTCCTCTTAACTATCAGAAAATGAAAAACATTCCTTCATTCATGTTTAAAATACTAGTTTGGAAATGTTTCTCAGACCGCGTAGAAACCATGAAATCCATATAAGAATAAAACCATGTCATCAATTCCAAACAAATGATTACAATGCCTTGAGGACAAAGTAGTTATTTCAAGTTCACACTACACAATTTTAGCCTTGATAGCTATGTCTGAAGTTCTGAAAGATGTGCCCATGTCTCACAAATGCCCAATGGATATGCAGAAGATTAAATATCTCAACCAGGAGAGAACAATTTTCTGTTGTGTAAAAAAAGTTTTGACTGCAAAGAAAGAAACAACAACACAAAGCCAATAAGAGCTCGAGATAGCAAAACATGGAACAATAGAATGATATTCAGAGGAAACAGACCTCCGCCACAGCTAATGATACATTTGCATGCTCTTTGCATGGTCCCGTATCATGAGCTGGGAATATGCTTTACCGACTTTAATGTGGAAGTGTTGATGTGGAAACAACATGGCTGCTAAAAAGACGATTTTCATTTTCCGAATAGTTTTCCAGACTTAAAAGGGATTTCACCTCAATTTATGGCTATTCTGACATTCAATGTGATAAGCACAGCAATCACAAGACTGTGCAAGTTGTATAGTGTGTTACTTACCAGTCCAGAGCACACAGATATGGCTGCCGAGGAGGAGGCCGACAGGTTACGGATAAATCCCTGATAGAAGCAGTTGTGAAACCCTACATCATCCATCACGGTGGCAATGCCGTTCGAGCCCAGGGTCTGCACTGAGAACCCCGGGCCGATAACAGTAGACGGTTGCAGGTCCAGGTACATGTCCTGCCCAAAGGCAGAGAGCCGATAGTGCAGAGAAGAAGAGAGTGACCTCTTGCTGCGATGACTTTGCCTGGTCAGATCGTGGGTCAGGTATCCTCCATCAGAGTCCACCTCAACAGGGGTTACAAACACGTAGTCTGAGGAAAAGAGGGATAGAAAGGAAGTCACATCATAGCGCCAAAATAAGGTAACTAGCTAATTCCGCTCCAGGGGTTTGAGTGTGAGTTATTTGTGTTCAATGACATACATCCCGATTCATCTCCTCACAAATATTCTGCCTAGAATATATTTGGCCAAGCATTTGCATTTAGAAAACTGCTTCCAATTACTTTCGACAGTTGAGAAAAACTGGTTTTAAACAACATCAAAGATGCGTTCAAAATACATTTAGCCACTTTTATCAAGAAGTGCACCTAGAAACATGGCATATATGACCAGCATCTACACAGGACGGTCAATATAGAAATCAAAGCCTGACAATAGAATGACAGCGCTTGTGCTGCAGTGAGAGGGTTCAACTGTCAGCTGTTGCTCAGAGCGCAGCACTGCATATGGATCGCAGATGGCTTTTGACAGAAGCCATAACTCCAAAAACATCATACTTCCATGCATGTCACATATGGGTCAACACTTCAGAACCAGAAGTTGTGAATATGTAATGTTCTGATGTCATGGGGTGCCAGTCGTTTTAAAGGCTTTTTTCACTCTCCTTTCATTGTTGTAAATTTGACAAAAGTTGGGACTTTCTGTGTTTTCTTCATCTGAAACATTCACTGGTCTACTGCTCAGAGCAAACGAATGCTTTCTTTACAACCAGAGAAAGAACTTCTTCCGTCAATAAATCAAAGTATGGTTTGTAAATCATTTCAACTTGCTTCCTTAGTTCTTAAGGGTCAAGCAGCCAAGGGGGGAACCCCTGCACTCCAGATAACATTGCAGCGGTGTCAGCACTCTTAACACTTTTTATAACCAAATAAGCCTTAAATTTAACAATGAATTTGTAATATTCCTAACAGGTTAATCTGGCCCAATAACTAAGCCTGTCACTGCTTTACATTTCACTCCATCCAGATTCTTACAAACGTGAAATGTTGCCAGCTGGAAGAAATGTCCAGAGATGTCAAAAGAAAAGCACTCACCGTGATTTAATCCGTGGCTGTCGCTGGAAGAATAGCTGGCCATAACGGTATGGGAGGTGTGGGAGCAGTAAATGTGCAGCGTCTGCAAGAAAATAATAATCATAAAGGAACAGGTAGCAACAGGTTGCAAGAACTGAGAGAAGAAAAAAGAAAGCCAAAAGATGATAAATGGAGTTCCTCTGTTGGAACATGAGTTGCACTCGGGTTTAATTTGGGATGACAGTCTTACTTTTCACCACAATCAATGTTACTGACACAAATCAAGCTGAAAGAGACAATTGTTTGTTTGTATGACTTCTAAACTGCATTGATTTATTTAAGAGTGAATTTGTTTTTACTGAAATGCCACATGCCTTGATTATATTCCAGGACAAGAGGGTGGACAGGAACTTGACTGGGATGCAGCCGACCAGCGGGATGGGTAAAGTCCATATCAGAAGAAAAAGGCAATCCATGGTGATGACATGCACGCTTACACCTCCCCCGTTACCTTTTCAAAGAGCGCAAAAGTTGTAATAACCTGCGGTGTCGCATAATGCAATATGCACGCATTGTTTTAGAGTTTTTTTCTCGTTTGCTCGTTCAGGTGAAGTCGGCAGGTTGCAGCAGCCGGGGTGCGCACTGAAGCAAGGCGCACTCATGAGTGTGAGTGTGTGCGTGTGTGTGTGTGTAAGTATGTATGGGTGTGTGTGTGTGAGGAGCAGCGGTGTCGGCCGGGGAACACCGGGAGGAGTGAGCCGCTGACTGAACACTCAGCCCCGGCTCTCTCTGTGAGAGGCAGCCGGCAGGATGGACCACAAGTCAGCGACCAGCAGCCAATCAGCGCGCAGCATCATTTACCACGCGTAGATAAAAGAGAAGAAGAAGAAAAAGAGATTCTCCTCTTGGCAGCAGCACGACTGGTGTTGCCTTCACATGCCGCTCGTTTATCTGGCAACTTTGTGAGCAGAGATGAAACTGACTTTTAGGTGGCTTTTTAAAAACATTTTTTTTACAATTGTCACGTCTCAGTAAACAATGAAAACGGTATTAAACCTGACCCAGAAAGTGATAGTCTATAATGATAGACTTTGTTGGTTCTAATCTAATTTTGATGTGTTGTGTAAACTTGCGGAAATGTAACCTCTGAACATGTCTTGGTTCCTTTTCTTTACCTCAATATATCTATGTTATGCTAGGATACATGATACTTTTACTTTTCACTACATTTCAGAGTGAACATTTTTTTTGGTGTGGACAGATATCATGGGGATATCGGCATTTTACACAAAAATAAGCACGTATCCTCTTATGAAACAATTTTTAAGTTGAAGAGTCTCCTGTTTTTTGTCTCATAACCATTTTGAATAAAGAAGCAACACATTAGATCAGTGGGGGCCAATGCCTCATTTTTCTCACTTTGGTCAAGTCTACTCGTAGAAATATGTTGATATTGTTGTATTTAGTACTTTTACTTATGTGAATACTCTTTACTTAAGTGAATCAAGTTCCTCCATAAATACTTTAAGTTTAATATTAGTCAAATATGTTTGGCTCCTGACTTTTAAGGCAACAAAAAAATATATAGATCGCCCAGATGGTGGTGCTATAACAAGGCAATATTGTTAGTCAAGAAGCAGCACTTATAACTTATAAAGTTCACATTCATGAGCTTAACACAAATACATTAGCCACATTATTGTCATCAATCAAAGTTGATTTGATTTGAACTTCGTAGAAAAATAAAAAAGCACTTTAAAACCTGCCTTAATACTGGTATCAGAGATGGCAAGGTTGATACCACAGTACCTGGTACTTAGCCACTCAGCTTATACATTATATTGATATGTGTGGTGTGAAATGCAGATTTTAGTGTAAAAGGACATTTTAATTGTATTTTTGTCAAATATATTATGGTTATCTTCTTAATGCAAAGCAGAGTGATCAAAAGAAAGATTACAAATATTCTAAGAAATTGCTCTCACCATCAGACCTCTCATCTTCTCAAAACAAATTGCAGCACTACCATCAAACCTGCAGATTAAGCACCTGGTCACGAAAGTATAAAAAACAGGAAGCCAGTTGAGGTGCTCTTTAGTTTCATCACTGATCAGAACTAAACAAAAAAAAGAGACTGAGGAACTTCAAAGGCTTAAAGAAATACCAAGGCCTTTATTGAATCCTGGCTGGATACCAACGTATTTCCACTTCAAAACAAGTCTTCATCAGGGCATGACACGTCTACACATTGTTTCTCAGTCTATGTGCAATGGTAACTGGTTTGTATTGTCTTCTCACAATTTTACACAGAGGATATATTTCATTTTTTCTTTGTATTGCAGAGATGTTCTTGTTGTGGTTAAGCTGTACATAAACAACTTTAAGCTCAGATGCACGAACAACAAAGGATGCACATTTTTGTATTGCTACTTGAGGCTCAATATTGTTTTATCATAGCATGATTATTTGCAGGATGAAGGATGTCAGCCTACATTATACAGCGTTTCATCTGCAAATGTGGAACTGTCAGCAACATTTGTCCTTTTATGGTGACAAAAAACATTGTGTTTTCATCCCATTGTAGCAATACACCAAAACACCAAGATCTGCCAAAACTTGAACAAAAGTGCAGGATAAACAAAATGTTAAAATTGACTACACATAACAAGGATTTCTACAGTGCCAAAAATAACATCTGGAATTTTTCTCTGAACTTATTACCTTAACATTTCTGACAGCATTCGAAGCTAGCATTATGGTTCTTACCACTTGTATCAGTATTAACAACTTGTCAATTGTACAAGCCAAGTGGAGGCAAACTGTTAAGGTGTTTGATGAAATATGTCATGTTGAAGTTATAGGTTTCGCACATTTCACTGGCTCGTATTGTTAAAGCATGTGTGTTATCTTATAGTTGTAAACAGGTGGTCCGTCATAAACCTTCTCCAATCCAGTGGCCAGCTAACACCTGGACAGATGGAAGGAATACACCGACAGACACACAGCTGAAGAGCACAAGCCAGCCCACTCGGGTGATATTCACACTCCACCGAGTATATTACATTTCAGTTTTCATTAGCATAATAAGGCTTCTCAAAGCTCTTGCCAGCTTTTCTGGCAGGGCACAGAGTGCTACCCGATTAAAACATCACCTTTGTAACAAGTAATATCCTCATGGGAGTCATGCATGTCTGAGCTCCTTAACATGTTTCAGAGTTTACTTACTAAATCACCCTCAATGGCATTTTGAAATCATATTGATATTAGACCTTGAATTGTAGAAGTGGTAATGACATTTATTTTATATTTGTGTTTAATTCCAAAGTATTGCAGGGTTAATTCTATGCATTTATTCATCCTTGAAGGATTTTTTTCCCCCGAAAGCATGCTTAATTACACAGAGTTGAGATGATCACCCAAAACATGCCTCTATGGGGTGCAAGAAATGTTAACATTTTGGGCCTATTTGGGGCTAATAAAACCAAGTAATATTTTTCACACCCTTCTGGGTCACATATCAACGCACCGGGCACTATTTGGCATCCACATGAGAAGCACCATGCTTTAAACTGACTTAATGTATAACCAACACGGAAATATTACAATGAATTAATAGTTAGGTAAAAAAAAACAGGACTTTCTCCTAAGAAAGCCGTGAAATTAAAAACTAAAATATTACTTTTTAAGTTACATACACAAGTTAACTTTTGTAACGTTCTTGAGTTATCTAACATACAGTACCTACCTGAAACAACAAATCCTTTAAAACCCAAACATTGATATTTTCCTTAACCTAACCAAGTAATTTTAATCCCAAAGCCAAGTGATGTTAAGGGGTACCCATTGCACTAAAATGTGAGGCCAAGGGGTCCTAAGCTGTAGTCACAATAAAGGAAATAAACAGCAACCTTTTCCCAATTGAGGTGGGCCACTTTGCATTGCTTACCCACAAAAAGGGGACACACTCCTCCCCCTGAGTTGACATGCTATTCATCTCATTGTAGTAACAGGCAAACAGTTGATGTTAGCATCCCAAAGGAGCTTTACATTCCTCCCAGCATGCCAAAGCATGCAATAGACATAATCAAAGGAATTTTCTTTGACGGCAGTGTTACAGTATGACAAGTTGATTGAAAATGACATGAATTATTCATTGGTAGTGACTGACTGGTAAACCAAATACTTGAAGTCAAAGGTACCTCCCAACAAACTCAAACTAATTGTCATTATAATCATTTCTTCTACAACCTGCACCAAAAGAGCGCTCAGCAATGTTCCTACATAAGAGAAAACGAATGAAAGCTGTGCAAAGTGACACTTTAAAAATGGCTCTTAGTTATTTAGTCCACTTTTAAACATGAACAATACTAGTCAATCAGGCTGAGAAAATGGAAATGTTGCATTAACTTGAGTCTTCTGCTAAGCAAGTTCAAGTGAGCCACTTAATGAATGAAGGCAGTGTGAGAAAGACTTGACCATCCTTTAGAATATAAACAGAGTAACTTAATATTTTTCTTTCCGTAACTTTAAAATACTTTTACCTTTATCTTACAGAAGATGTCACATTAGTGTACCAATCTTTTCAAAGGAATAGACGTGCTTTGATGATTTTCTACCTCATTGGCTCATTACAGCGTCTACTTGTCGTTACGTTGTAGCAAAGCAATTTCGGTGGCCCTGTACTTGGCCTAAGTGTGAGCGTCAGTGATTTGAGGTTGCTGGGACATTTCCGGCACTATACTTTGGAGGGTAATTGCACTGTCATCTGCACAGTGTGATGTGGAGTAAGAGTGCGGAAACACAAACACACTGTTTCCGCACGGTCTCAGTGAAGGTCCCTGAGTTGTTGTATAAGCTGCTCATGTTTGACACTCGCGGCTGAATACCTGATTGCTCTACTCCGGTTCCACCTTTTGTTTCCATGTCCAGATCAGAACCACACCTAAACACAGAACTTTAAGACTAGAAAGTGGAAAGAGTTGTGGGCTGAGACGTTTTTGGTAATGTGGTTCCTGCCCCCTTTCTTTATTTCGATGTCAGCTCCTCTGTTGATATGTTTCCCTTTGCATGATAATTCTCTTTCTGCCCCTGAATGTAGTTTGTATTGTTGGTAGTGGCTACAGATGTTTTTAAATCTGAACAGTGTTACACCACGGTACATACCGCAGCTCGTAGTACATTGTCACTGTTGACAGACGATGTGCTTATTTACGGCATGCTAACCGAACTGTCTGAAGCACTTAGCGGTCCTTCCCTTTCTCATAATGTCTCACCCCCAGATGGGTTGTTGAGTTACAGGGGCCTGTCAGACCAGTCTGTTGTTTGTTTCCCAAAAGCAATATAACATATCTGGTTGCAGTTGGAAATATAAGCAGTTTGGTTTTCTGGCCAGGGATGGAAATAGAATGTAAGATTTAGAGACCACACTAAGACGAGGTCAATCCCCTGAGCCTTCTGTCCCGGGAACACGATGTGAGAGGAACCAGAGCAAACCTGTTGACAAGTTTATAATATCACTGACTGCAAGAATATACCTGCACAGATATATTTGAACTCACAAAGTACATTTCGATTCTGAGCTACTTTAAATGTTATATATACAAACAGATACTAACTTTAACATTCTGGAAGTAACAGGACAAGATTTTGAAATTGGAAGAGTAAGAATTACCTTTAGTTTTGTAGTCTGAGTTGTATTGACCAGTTATGTTTGAGCGGGCTTTGGTGATGATGATCTTGCTTTTTACTAGCTTGTAAACTGGCTACTTGTTAATAGGTGCTTGAATGTTATATATAGCATATATATAGCACATCAAGAATAACGAATGTAGCATTCTATGCTATAAAAGTTGCCAACTCCTAGCGCTGTTGTCTATCCTAAGACAATACTCATATGCTTTAGGTCCTTAATGTTGAACGAGAGTCACTGTAATGCGATTGTCGATTCTGTCTGTGAAATTATATATTTGTAGTGCGTCTATAATGTAAGATATGGAAGATAAAATCTCCAGTCCTCATCCTGTGCAAAACATTTTTAGGAGTTCTGAGTGCTCCAATTCGAGGGGAACTTATAGCAGCAAGGAATAATTGTACTAACAGTGATTCGTCACCAGTTGTGACACACAATAAGAAGGAAACAGCCCTTAATCTTGGCTCAGCAATTCAATACTAAATTGAGAAGAGCAAAGAGGCAATTCCTTACAAATGAGACCATTACTTTCCAAATTCATGGGGAAAAAATTGTAACCCATTCTTTAAGGTTATCCCAAAATGTATTTTCCTGATGCAGAAGACCATTGACCCCCAGTTAACCCTGCTCATTTGAACGTATGCTTTTGTTAAATAGCGCAAGCTTTCCCAATGTCGTGTTTGCATCGATATGTTATGCAGGGCCCTGTTGGCTCTGTGAAATAAAACAACACAGCTTTTTGCCAACCTGATGGCAAACAATACAAAATGCATGCTAAAGTATAGGTCACAAAAGTTGACTGCTTCTAAATTCCCATTTCCAAAAATAATATTTGATTAACTATAGCAAATTGCATTTTTAAAATGAATGGACCATAGAAGCCCTCTCAAAGAGCTCCAGCTTGGCCCCATACGCGCTATGCGAGACTCCCCTGTTTCGGGCACGGCTGGGCCACACATGTTCGAGGACTCATCACCACTTTTTCTAATATAATGTGCCAAAGAGTCACACATGGGAGACACTTTCCCTCTAAGGTTGGGTGTACCGTTGGCTTAAAGGGATGCAGTCTTTGTAATCAGACGTAGAGCTTATTTACTGAACATTCAAACACTTTTCTGAAGCCTTAAGCTGTGACCTCAGGAATATGTCAGCTTTCCCCCTGATTTCTCCCTCTTCCACCTTTCATTTTGTTTGTTTGTTTTGCCTGTCAAACAGCACTGCTTTTTCCAGCGTGGGTTCCAGAATGTAAAACTCAAGCACCAGACGTTCCTCCTCTCTCATGTGCTACGGTCTCCTCCTGTATCTGGTCCTCATTTCAGACCTTATAATTTCCCTGCTGCTGTATCTGTGGAACCTTTTGGGGTCAATTTCCGAGAGTTCTTCCAGCTTTATTTTGGGCTTGGTCAGTGGTTGCCACAGCCTGTCAGTCACGTCCCGTCCTTTGCGGCTCTGCTTGATCTCCTCCTGCATGTGGATAAAAATAGATCCAGTTCGAGCCAACCACATATTGTATATCTATGTTTAAGAATGTGATAGCATGGAATTAAAGGATGAACTCACAATTTTGAAAGTGAAAACGGATTCAGAACTTCTACTTTGAGTGAAATGATCAATACTAAAGTGTAACAAATACTGTTGTAAATTAAAGTCATGCATTGAATCAGCATCAAAAATAAAAGGAAAGCTCCCAAAAGGAACTCATTAGAAAGAATGTCCCATTTCACCTTCATGATATTACAAACATAAAATACCTGGTGCACTTCAGCGTTGCAGTTTGAATAACGGGGATCATCACATTTGTATTTTCCGCTATACATTACTCTTAACTCACAATAATATAGTAACATTTATTAGTTGATTTATATTCTGAATCTGTAAAGTAACTTAGAGGGGCCTTATTATGCTCATATTCCAATTAATTTGTATTGTATGCCTTTACTTTGAGAGCAGAGTGCTTTGTTTTTCTCATAATGCCTGTGCTGCAGCACCTCTTTTTACCATTTCTGTGTGAAAGCAGAACCCTGATTGGTTAGCTGGCCATTGAGGATGGTCAACCGCTTAGAGATGTCACGCCCCTTAGCTTATCACGGAGCGCTAACCAAAAGAAGTGCAAGTGTAACATAGTAATGTCATCATTTTACAGAAGTAAACAAAGGAGTCCAATGGAGGCGTTTAAGGCAGGGGGGAGTGTGTGGGAGAGAAACTTTGTGATTTTAGCCTTTAAAGACTATTTAAATGCACAAAAACCTATAACACTTACAGAAAAAAAAACCGCGAAAGGGAAACCCACCAAAAGCATAATATGCCCCCTTAAAGTGGGCCAATTGTTTTTAATTTAAGTGAAAAGTGCAATATCACTGTTTAAAATGATGTATAGAAGAAGCATACATTGAAATACTTAAGTAAACTGCACCTCAAAATTATTCCTTAGTTAATGTACTTAGTAACTTCCCACTGCTGTTAATGTGTATGCACGCAGGTACTGGGTGTCTCTGTGAGTGTGTTACCAGAAGTGACTGATTGTCACTGATAGTCTCATCTTCTTAGTATCTCTTCTGTACTCAGGCCTTTTGGCATCTCTCTATACCCCCCAATAGCATCAAAGAGGTGAAATGCGATATTTTAGCACACAGATGGTCCATCAATAATTCTGAAACAGCATCTGTGATATCAGTCTTCAGAGTTTAAGAGAACACTGCAGTAATGTGGCTCTAAAATGAGTTTCTGACCTTAGTTTACAGGCTTATCTGTCTCTTGTCAAGGAGAACATGACAATTACCATACAGTATTATGTCTAATTATAAATAAAGTATGCCAACTGACTCGGCTAACCCCCTCTTCCCCAAACTGAGATTGACAAATCATGTGCTCAGCAATGCACAGCGGGACAGTCTGGTTTTGGATTTCTCCATATGCTAAAGCAGTGCAACAGTAGTAGGAGCAATACTCCTTATTTTTTAAAAGGGTGGTGTCTTTTTTACCTAGCCTTTCTAAAAAGCAGTTCAACCTTCAACCATACAAATTTTATTCTGGCTTCTATCAGGTATGGCTAACATGGTTCTGTCTTGCTACTTGTTGTATTTTAGGAAACATATCTAAAGTCCTGCAACCCCAGCCAATATTACCCAATATAGCATTATGTTTGCTCAACACATGGTTTAGTCTTCCTAAAAGCTATTTCTTGTAATATCAAAAACGATATGTAAACCAGAATAAAAGAACACTTGTTTTATTTAGTTTCACGTCATCAACCATTAAGGGCTGCTGACTTTTGACTGGGACTTGCAGTTCAAGCCTTTGTTTCTAGCATGATAAAAGGTATGTATCTATCAACGTATTTTACTGTAAGCATACGTATACCTATTTAAACCTTTTAAGAGATTTGTGCAATCATTAATTTTGTTACACCCTAATGAGCTGTCAATGTATCATGTTTCATATAATTTGATCATAATGACAAAAGACACACATGAGAGTCCATATTTAAGAAGTTGATATCTAGATAATGTTTCCAATTGCCCTAACTCCGCTGTCACAAGGACAGATACAGGAGAACATTCCTGGCCACTGCAATAACACTTTACAATAACTCCCCTCTGGCTGGCAGACAACTCACTGCTCCATAGCCTCTCTGTTAAGTGGACATAAGATGCACACTTTACACTTGCACTTTACATTGTACATTTATATTATATTTTCATTCAACATTACATTACATTGCACTATTCTATCTGTATATTTCTTATGTTTATTTCAATGTTTTTGCTATGCTTCATACTGTATTGTATTTTGCTGCGGTAATGAATTTGTTTCCCAATTTGTGATAAATAAAGTATTTGTGATTCTGGTTCTGATTCTGCTTACCAAAAAGAAATGACAGGCTAATCATCTCACACCTTACCACAATGAGATGAATGCAAATCTTTATGCTTTGTGTACGAGTGTGTTTGTGTTTGTGTGATGGGTGGGATTCCCCAACTTTCACTTTGAAGTCAAGGGAATGATTACATGAAAAGGGAGCTGTCATCAGTTGTCAACCAGGTGCCAAGAGTCGGGGGAGAGCCAGAGAGACCATTTCCTGTCCCATCAGCACCTGGGATTTCTGTCTTTTATGACATCACATGGGCCCATGCCAGTGAAGGTGCTAACTGCCCGGTGTGAATCTTTGATGTGTCTCATTGTTGTTTCTGGGTGGATTAAAAGCCTGCTGCTCTTTTCTTGCTACCAGGCCAAACTGTATTTAAATTAACCAAAAAGTTTACCCCCATGTTCATACATTCCATTTGATCTGAAACAACCACTTTTTTGCAAAGCAAGACATTTGAATGAAGTGAGTTTAGGCGCGATATTTACTCAAAATACCCATCCGTGATGCTACCAACACGAGTGATTCAACCTACATCAAGTTTCTTTTTGTGTCTTCTATATATTTTCAGGAGACAAAAGATTCATTTTATGTTTGTGGTTTGTTTGAAGTAAGAGCGGGATAGTTAGAAAAAGGGTTCTCCAGCAAGAAAGGAATTACAATTAGAGAAAGTAAAAGGAAAACATAATAACGCTGTCTACACAAACTCCAACTTCATCAAATAAGCCTCTGTCTGATTGACAGCTGGTTTCTAAGAACTGAAGGATGATCGTGAAAATCGGTTTTAAAGGCCTATAGGAGTTTAACACCACCAAACTATACCTATCTTGAATGTTTTTACGTTTAGCTCTGCTGCTTAAGTATTGATCCAGCCAGTGTTTATTAACCAGATAACTGGGAAAGTTTGCTCACATACTGTATTACTGACACTCCCTTCTGGCTTTGTCAATGTATTTGTCTCGTAAAACACTTTGTTACTATGGTTTGACACAAGCTCAATAAACAAAGGTTAAAGTCATAAATGTGAGAAGAGTGAATCAGTGACCAAGTTCATGTGCAGAATTATTTTTTAATATTCAAGCCAGATTGGTGCATCTATTCTATTTAAGCCTGAGAATAACTGTGTTTTTTAATTAGCTCTTCTGATCAGTCCACAAAATATACAAACCCTGCCAGAATATTTGACCTAGGAAATTGCAATGAGACGTGGAGGGGAAATGTTTTAAAGAGCCCTGTTATGTTTTTAAGGTTTTCCATTTCCTGTAGTGTGTTTTTGCATGTAAATGGTCTGCAAATGCTAAAATCCCAAGGTTCCCTCCAGAGGGAGTTTCTCACTTGAAGTTTACAGTCCTGGATTAGACGTACTGCTTCTCCAGTGTCCAAGCATAGGAAGTTTCCAACTGTTGTGATGAGGCTGTGCAGAAAGATGACTGGCCGATGTTTTAATACTCTGTTTAATTCCCATTAGATACGGTCTGGTGCTGCCTGGGGTTTCACTGCATGTGGCAGGCTTCCCACACACACACACACACACACACACACACACACACACACACACACACACACACACACACACACACACACACACACACACACACACACTGTTCCATCTATTGCCTTCATTCTACAGATCTGATGTTATTGTGAAAAATCTCCCTGGTCTGCATCAAAGGGTTCCTTCTTAAAGATTTGTTGTGATGAGGCAGTTGTAAATCAGCCAACAGCAAGCACATCACAACAAAGATAAAGGACTTCTATACAGTTTTCAGTTTTTTGGGAGAATTTAATCCGACGATGCAATGCACGACAACAATCAAGCAGGAACTTGCAGTTGAATACAATTAAAATACATTTTTCAGGGTCTAGGAAATGAAAAGAAAAGTATATTTTGCTATCATGTTACCTTCCTGTTTATGGCATAGTAAACTTAGACATATATAAAATTAAATATTTGACTACGAAGATAAGAAGATAATTACTCTATGTGTGTGTTGTTCATATTTTAGAATAGACAACCACTGAGTGTGTACTTACAGTGCTGATAGAGTTTTTCATTGTGTCTCATTTGGATTTGTTTCGACCACAAAAACGATAATTCATATGTACATTTGATTAATGTTATGCAACTAATTGACGAAAATAAAGCAATGCGCTATAAAGGGAAAGAAGAGGAAGACTGCAAGCTAGTTAACATGGATTCAAACAATGCAGGATATTAAATATTATTCAAAGTTAAATGAGAACATATTTATTACAACCACAAAATGTTTATAGGTAAGGAACACTGAATTGTTTTCGAGAATAATATTTAAATGCTTTAGTGGTGTTGGCTTCTTTTGAAAATCAACTTATTGGAAAAGCTGCATGAGAGAACGAAAATGGCGCAATAAGTTTGTGAAAGCATTATAGGTACTTTTCCTGCCAGCTACCTAGTACAATATACCATTGTGTGAATAGAACCGGTAATTGTCCGGAGAACTCAGAGCAAGCAAGTGGACATATTGATGATCCAAAAGTACAGAAGAATGGTCATAGAAGAGACAACGAGACCCGGGAACTTCTGTCGGTTAGGGCCATGCAGAAATTGTCAGACTTATTTAAGAAAAGGCAAAAGACTTGTCTGTTGATGACCAAATACAACCCGGTATTATTTCGTTGCGTTGTCATGACTTCACTTGCAAAATCCTCCAGCAGAGTTTTTCCAGTCGGTGAGAACTCGGACAATCTCCTGAACTGCGTGGGAGAAGGGGCAACCTTTAATTTTTTGTAGGTAATATTCGAAAGCTTCCGTGAGCTTTAGTTTTCTTGCTAAACACTTTCAGGCCCACCCACCCAGGATTAAAACACATCTGTTGTTTAAGAAATTCCATGTTTTAATCCGTACTCCAGTTACACCCTGCTGTCATTAATACAGTATACAGTAAACAAAGTATAAATCAAACTTAAAAGGTTTGTGAGATTCTGCTCAGCCCCAAAACCACTGAGTGACTCAATGTTTTCCTTGAAAGAAAAAAGCATCCCAGGAAATGGTTTACAAAATCATTTGATGTGTGTTATATTGATATTTAAAGTTTGGTTGTATTTGATGAACAGTATCTACGTGATCACATTTCTTTGCAGTTAGCTACATTTGCATGACACAAAGAATATTGCAATATCTTTAATCTTTTAATCAAAACAGCATGTTCTTTGCTATCAATCCAAGTTCAGATTTTCAGATACCAAATAATGTGTTTTAGCTTTGCCTGTGATAGACTGCACAGGGACACAAATACAGCAATATCTCAAACAGAACGCTGGCAGAGGTACACACCCTGTCAATAGATGACTCAATAGAGAATTTGGCCAAGTATTATGTGAGTGATGAATAGGAAGACGGTAAGGCTGAAAGGTATAAACTGTGTCAATGAAAAAAATCCAAGCTGATGTCAACCCCTCCCCTCATCCGCTCTCCAATGAAAATCTGAAGCCCTTAATAAACCCCTTTTTTGGACCAGAAATATTTACAAGTCTGACTATAGAGGTAATCTTTTGATATCTTAATGCTCCTCAAGAAGAGGGCAAGCCTGAGCTGGAGGTAAGAGGAGGCAGATTTGGTGGAGGAAGCAGCAGCTGCAGTGGAGAACAGACTTTGTCCTAAAAAGAAAAAACGTTGGCATGATCCTGTCTGTTTATCCATAAGACAATAAAGGATTATGACCTGTGTGTGCTTGCTTTTTATTCAGTCTCCTTCACAATTGCAGTCTTTCTCATGAAAATGGTTGTCAAGACCAAATTCTGAAGCGATTTTCATGAAATGATTTGGCTATAAATATGAAATTAAGATTTCTGTTTTTGTATGGCCTCCAAAAGTGTTGCATTTCCACCATAAATTCCACTGTGCGCATGAATCATATTTAATCCGTTCGTGAAAAGGTGCAATGTGTAAATAGATTAATGCTTATGTATTAAAGTCATGGATGCCTGTGCTGTGTGTGTGTGTGTGTGTGTGTGTGTGTGTGTGTGTGTGTGTGTGTGTGTGTGTGTGTGTGTGTGTGTGTGTGTGTGTGTGTGTGTGTGTGTGTGTGTGTGTGTGTGTGTGTGTGTGTCTGTAAGACAGAGAAAGAGAGAAAGCAGTGCTATCAGCATGTGCACGTATCATGTAAGCGGAGCAGCATTACCTCACTCCATTTCCCCCAGGAGCTGCAGGTAAAGAATAACAGAGGGCGTTTGTTTTGTGTCACACAGCGCCCTGGAGTCCTCAGGTACCAGGGCTGAAGGCGTCAGGTGACAGGTGATAAAAAGAGCTAATGTTGGTAAAAACCTTTCATATCAGGGTCTTTTCAGGAGACTGCTTTCCTTTTTTTTTTATCGGCCTGTTGTTAATGGCACTGGGTACAGCTGACAGTAGAAGCCTTCAGATCACACTGCAATGCACAACATGCCCGAGCAACGCTTACAATTGCTTAGCTTGTGCAAAGCACACAGACACTGACATTCACCAAAGAGGTAATGAAATAAAACGTCCTGCCTTAGGTCAGGAAAATGTGTTTCTAATATTTCAATTTGGAAAGTTTTCACTCTTACACTTGTCAATCATCTTTATGAGGTGTCTTTGGAAAAGTTAGGGTTTGGAGGGTGGTGAGGCCTGGAAATGAACAGTGGGAGGTTTGCACATTTTTTAGACTTCAAGCTCACAATGTTATCTGTAGAGGAGGAATCATCCAAACTTCAACAGCCAACTTTCAAGCTAGTATGTATGCGAAAAAGACTAAAAACACTGTTTAGAATAACTTTCTCAGGTTCGCTCAGTTTGGAAAAAAGGAGTGTCAACCAGCCAACGATTGGAAGAGATTTATGTTATTTTTAGTTTGGCTGCTGTTAGTATGCTTACACACTGAACTAAGAAATGGGAAACATGGGATACTTTATCCCAGCTAAACATTAATATGTTAGCAATATCACTGCCAGTGTTTTGGAGTAAAAAAAAAAAAACGTATCAAATATCAGTTGCATATTTTAATGATTGTTTTACTCTATTCACCTGTTTATTGTTGCATCATGTAGAACATTTTTTGCATTACATATTTTTATAGACTGTTTTCTAGAAATTCGTTTTCTTTCTCAATTTCTGAGAAATACATATTTTGTTGACTTATTGTTAAAAGAAAATGTCATGGATTTATACAGAACACTGTCATAGAAAATATAGAATTGTTCATAATTTCTATCTGAAATCGCAGCAGATCATCACCCAAACCTGAATTAGTAACTGTGCCACTGACAGGGCTGTTTGTGAAATGCATTGGCTGACAGTAAAGAAAGCAGTAGCACAATATCTCCCATTGTTTGTACGGAGGTGTTTAGTTGCACAGGAGTTTAGAGTGGCAGAGCGGCTCACAGAAGTGGCAGAAGAAGAAAGCAAGACCGAAATAATAGTTAGGCTCCTCCTCTGTAGACAAGGCCGGGTAGGGGATTGTACCAACATGTATCTGGCCTTGTCTGTACTGAACTTGTTTAATTCACTTTATTGCATTGGCTGGCTTCACTGAAAAATGATGTGTTACATTTAAAAATGTTTGTTTACAGCCCCAAAGTGTACTTTAAAGGCGGTCGGATCCAGCAAGAAACACGTAAATCAAACGCGAATCTCATAGCTAAGATTGATGATACTGTTGTGTTTTTCCATGATGGTGACAAGCATTGCTGATTAGTTTTGCATTGATTAGGGGAATGTAAACAGCCATGTGAATCATGTACATACATTTTAATGTCTGGTTTAATTCAAGTCCAACCAAGTCCCTCCCTCTTCCTTTTTAAAGTTTTATCTACAAGAAAAGTCATTTCAGAAGTCCGCCTAGTCCTTCAGGAATAAATAACTGAATGGTGTGCATCTTAGATCAGTAATTTACTTGGGACCCCAAAGCATGTAATAGAGGAGGTAGAACTGAGTCTAGAGCTCTGCTGCTAGACCCTTCTTCCTTGTCAAACTTCCTGTATGGAGCAGCTAAAAGCTAATGAAGATAATTGGTTTTTGAAAATACTTCAGTGCGCCTCCCCCATTTGGTAAACAAGTAGTGATGAAGATGTAACAGTTAAAATGGGGATTAAAGTGTCTGCCTCAGTGAGTCACTTCAGAGCTGATGGGATAATGAGGTCCGGCCAGGAGCCCCAGACTCTTGCGGTTCTGTGTTATCCAGCGTGCTACAAACACAACATGACAACTGGCAGCACTCATCTCTCTCCATCTGGGATGAGCTGCCTGCCAATGCCCTCCTCCTCTCTGCCCCCCTAGCCCCCACCAAATCAACCTCCAACCCAAACTCACATGACACATGGCCCACTGTTTGTTGGCTCTCCATCAGTGCAAGACCAATGGCTTGGCCCTGTATCCTGGGATTTCCCATGGTTAGCCCTGTTGTCCACTCACCCCCAATACCCCTTCAGCTCACCCTCTTACTGCAGGCCAAGTCAGGCCCACTCACTTCCTGGGGGGACGTGACAGAGCGCAGGTACGTAGCGATGCTGTCATGACCAGTAAAATTGGCTAATTGCTGCTTGGCTCTTCTTCTTTTTTACACCAAAGACACTGATTGATATGATTGCTGTTGCGACCTTGGCTCAAAAATGACCTCATTTGGGTTGTGGGATTTGATAAGCAGTGTCCTAATGTTTCATGTGTATTATAAAATAAAACGGGGGCTGTAAACATTTTGAAAAATCTGATTTTATTCATTCATTCCACCAAAGGCAAGATGTGTCATTGGTTCTCCACACACTATCTGGAGAACATATGGAAATCTGTTTCCGCAAATGTGCACAGTAATCTGTTGCAGAGTCCCAACTTATTAGCTGACATGGTTCATTGATGCAATTGAGAGTTCTATGAAGCTGTATAAAAAAATACACTTAATTATACAAAATGCTGACAAGGACTGTGGAAGGAAAGTAAAGAATCCAAAGGAGCAGATGTGGGGAAACATACAAACTCCACACAATAGCGCCAACTAATGGGTCACCAATGGTATTTGGATTAATGGGAACATCTGAAATTGCAAATGAGTGTCAATGTGTTTATTTGTACCTGCTGGGTGTTTTAGCACCATGATAGCGTGATATCCAGGGTGAACTCCAGATAAATGGATAAGTGGTTTAGAAAATGACTCGATGGATAGATCATTGATACTAATGAACTCAAATTGGAAATCCCATGTGAGCTATGTAGGCCATCTTTCTCTAATTCTGAAGGAGATCAAACAGACATCTGTTGACTTTATATTTACAATCAGAAACAAAAATGTCTACGCCCATGGAGATATACACTGCAAAATTGCAACATCTTCGCTGTTAAAGAAGATTATGTTTTCAGTATGCTTTGTTACTGCCACCAAGGAGGTTATACTTTTTTGGTTTTCTGGTTAGTGTGTCTGTTTCTCAGCAGGATTATGAAAAAACGACAGGCCTTATTTTTATGAAAATTGCTGGAAGGTTGTAGCATTAGCCAACGGAGACCCTTCTCAAATTTGAAGCAGATCTGAATCACAGGGAGGGTACAAGCATTTTTTTTTAATTCTTGGATATGGGCTTGGTGGAAGCACTGACTTTTAGTTATCATGTTAAAGGCTTGCATGTAGTTATGGTAACAGCAGATGTCAACAATTAATTTGGCTCTATCTTTACTTTGAGACTCTATTTACCAATTGACTTGGATAATATACAAAAGATATATTTTTTCTTAAAAATTCATTTAAAATGTGTAATTTTTTGGTCTGTAGTGACTGTTACAACTTTATTTCTCAATGGATGGATCCTGAAAATAGTTTGAATGAACTGCAGGAGAGTCATGTTCCAAGCGTCATAGGACAACTGTATTTTATTGGACTAAAATACATATTTTTAGAATTGCATCCTTCAAAGTACACATTGAAATGGAACAATAACAAGTGGGAGTTTTCTTCGAACAGAAGCTGTGTCCTAACAACGTCAGAGGTGATGCATGATGCACAAGTGTTACTGTATGGGACAAAGGGAAAGCTTTGTGAGTATGCTGCTGGGCGTCTGTCTGTGCCAGTGGTCAACAGCCACAACCTCTTTCCTCCCCAAGAGAGCAGCAGACAGACGCAGAGACGGATGGACGACCCAAAATTACAGCTCAACCGACATTTAGAGGATAAACATTTCTTGTAAAAATACACATACAAGTGGCCAGGAGAATAAAAACCAGCAGGTTCACCAGGGCGCGACGGAGGGAAGGCATGTCGGCCTGCTGTATTTAGAACATTTCTTTCTAGGGTTAATCTCATCCTCTGACTTCTGCACGAGGATCTCAATTTGTGGCTTCTCTGAAAAACCAAGGGAGCAAGGGCCATCCTTTGATGTATTTTTAAAGATGTATTAGTTGTTTGTGAAAATGCACCACAAAGTAGAAAGGAAACAGAAAGCATAAGATGAACTTTCAACCACAGGGAAGTCATTTATTCCATGATAAACGGTGCTTGCTGGCAATGTAATCAGCACTGAAAATTGAGAAACTGCTTTATTAAGCAAAAAACTATGGGAAGCTGGTTTAAACAAGAATGTATCCTAGGGCACTTTCAAGAGACAACTACAGACTGCAGTCTTGAAAAGTCCTTGCTTTGTGAAAGCCAAGACCAGAAGGGTCAAACAAGTTGAGGTGTAAAGTCAAACGACCCCTCTGATCCCTTCTACCAGAGCCAGGGCCCTTGTTGTACTTTGTAAGTCATGGCCCCCTCCAAGGGCCCCATTGTCTGGGGTTAGAAGCTGGAAACACCCCCCCCCCCCCTTCCTATCTCTGGCCTCCATGGCTGGACAATGGACAAGACAAACCCCTGACAACCCGTCCTCCAAGGGGACAGCACTGGATTATTGCCGGCGATGTTGACTTTTCCATCTCCTCTCTTCTCACTGGTGTGTGTTGGTGTGTGCGGGGGTAAGCCAATTTGCTTTTTTAATGAAAAGAAAAACACAGAAGGAAATGCAGCCAGAAGAGAGGAGAGGACAAAAGATGGAGGGCCTCAATGATGAAGTGACCTGAAGAGAGGTGAGATCATTTCAAATGGGATTACACACACACACACACACACACACACACACACACACACACACACACACACACACACACACACACACACACACACACACACACACACACACACACACACACACACACACACACACACACACACACACACACACACACACACACACACACACACACACACACACACACACACACACACACACACAAATCAGCTTCATTGTCCCTGACCCTACTCAACCACAGAGCAGGATATTGCTGCACCATGCAGTCTTTTCACTATGTAGTCTCAAGCCTGCTGAGTTAACAGAAGCTCAAGCTCAAGATTTTATAGGGTCGGCAAGCACACAAAGTTATCTTAAAGTCAATGATAGAGTAGGGTAAATGTAGTAAATATAGAGAAAATGTGGTCTTATAACACTTTCGACAGGTGCACATTGTTTGAGATTGTTGAGATGTGATCTGTAGAATTATTTCTAAAAGGAAAATGCAATACACACATTTTCTTTAAGATATGCCTATGACATCCAACGGTTGGCTGTATTATTTAAGCAACAGATCAAAATATCTACTTGAAACCCTAACCCTAATCCAATGAGAGAATGAAATGCTGTGTTCCAACGTAAAAACATAAAGCAAAATCAAAACATTGATCTGCTTCCAAGTCTCCCACATGATGCAAGTGTTTTGCACCCCAGGGAGGCTTGTCACTAGATTTCTTGTTTCTTGATAGTACAAGTAACATGATTTCTAAAGATGCATCATTTACTTCCTGGGGCCTCACGTGACATTTATGGTGTCGCAAAGTTGGCAGGCAGTTGCAGTGCAATTTGAAGCTTCTGGTTGGAGATTTTCCTCACAAATCTTGGCGGGGACAGTGAGAAACATTTCAAAACACAAGCGGCACAGTGCTGACTTGTGCAGGACGGACATGGTGTTCACAAATTGCCAACCTGAATTGAAAGCTTGTGCGGTAAGAAGACAATGCACCAACTGTTAGCTTACCAATGGCATGATAAACAATGAAGACTGGTATATTTTCCATCTGGCTCTGCATGGCTGGATCCAAATGGAAAGATTACTGTGCTGACTTTGCTATTGAGAAGTGACCGACTTCTTATGTAGCACACCTTTGTTCAAGTCATCCTCTACAGGCAGAGTTCCTAGTGTTTCTGCCACATTACCTGCTGTTCTTTGATTATCATCTGATAGACACTCCAGTTTTCCTCTCTTGCCGATACATGTGGCATGCAAGCAAGAACAATTGGGGTGCAGCGAAAGAAATCACCCAGCAATGCTCAAAAATATTGCAATAAAAAATTGTCAGAACAAGCCTTTGCACAACTCCCATTGCTAAAGTCTTTGTTTAAAATGATGGGGTTTAAAATATGGAAGTGGACTTTAACTCCCTGAGGTTATTAATGATGACAAAATGAAACGGTTTAAAACTAAATAACAGGCTGTCTTACACACATATAAAAGAAACAATTAAGGGCGGGGAGCTCAAATTCCACACTTTTAGTTTTGTTTGTTAAAATTCTTGTTGACTGACAATGGAGAGACATGCGATCCTTGATTGCGATGGGTTCATACATCGGCTGTTGTGAATTAGTTGATAAAAGCAAATCTATAACCTGCCTTTTAAACTTCCTTTAAGAACCCAAATTGCTATTACATTGCTATGGCCTTCATGCATTCAAAAAAAACAATAATTAAATGGAGTTATTGCACTGAACTAATGTATTTGACAAATAAAACCAAGACGATACATGAAAAAGGTCTACAGTGTCCTCAGACAACCCAGACATTGTTTTGTCTCTATAAAGAACCTCATTCCTGTACAAAGACATGTTCAAACTTTGACTTGTTATTAGGGTTGTCCCGCAAAAAGATTTTTCATAGAGACTTTTTCCAACAATGCAATTCATCGCCAATGAGATGACCAAATCTGTCAGGGAGGGGGTAAACAGGACCCAAACGCAGTACAGAGATGGGGAAGGCTGGTATCAAAGTTTGAACAAAAAACAAACTTTATTCAAATGCTGATTCCAAAAAGGGGGACCATACCGGGTAACGTAAAAAAAACACAAAACAAAGAAAAACTAAGAAACACTATCCAGGGGAAACCAGGAACAGGAGCACCAACGGGAGCAGAAAGACGGACAGGAACAGGCAGGTAACATCGACGATGATTTCACAAGTAGCTCAAGGTAAGACAGGACAAAAAACAAACAAGGGTAACCATAAGAGAAGACACAGCTGGGGAGGGGAGGTTTAACACAGAGGCAGCAGGTGGACACAATCAGAGGGAAACTAAAGACAGGAAGTAATACTATACAAGACACTCGGATACATTTAAAAGAAGAATCTAGCAACAGAAACCCATAACAAATGCACACAAGTGCATATTGGTAGTAGTAAATGACCTTAGGCTCCTAAATAAATTAGTTATGGTGCCTCTGGTATTCATTAAACTCACCATTTAATTGGAAAACCTTACAGACTTTCAAGTCAAACTAATGGATCTGTTACATAAACCAACCTGCTTGGTTTTAGCTGACAATGCAGGCCACTTCCAACACATCTTTGTGCACTGTTTTCAGCGTGAATGCCAAGTCGATCTGCATTCACAGTGATTGACAACCACTGCACAAGATATTCTGTTCCATGTTGCTGTATGCAGTGTTTGTGTCTCTGCTGTAGAGCACATCTGATAGTCATGTTTTAGAAATAAGGGTACTCTGTGTTTTATTCGTCTGTAAATCACAGTAATGCTCTGAGCCAAGGCAACTGTAAAAAGCACACTGGACGGAAAAATCCTCAGTTTTAAGAATACTCTACTGATTCCCTCCCAGTTTAACACCATCCCTGGGACACAGAAAGACTCATTAACATTCAAATACTGTGTTAAAAGATGATGTTGACACTTTTCTATGTAGCCATTACTTTGGCATACACCTTTGTAGATGTAACGCACTTAAAAAAAAATCTGTTACATTTTAATTCAGATTTGAGGGGAATATGGTGAGGTGAAACGTTAAGGATTTAAGTGTTTCATGCATTGTGTGAGGTATTATCCCTCATGTGGTTAGGGCTAAAAGTGATTTATTATCAGTGTCAAAGAGTTGGAAAACCGAGACTCATTATTTCACACTAAAGCAAAGTCATCTAGTGAAAGCAGAGGTGTCTTCTCATAAGATTCCATGAGGTTGACTAATGGAGGTAATGCAACCATCAATGCGACAAAGGCTCATTATTCCTTTTGCAAAAGAGCCCTCTGACTAGAGCTAGATTTCTTTAACAAATAAAAAAAAAGTGTAATTTTATATTCTTTATAACCAAATGAAGCATCCTTACTCCCGTATGATGCAGCAGCTACCATTGTCAGCTCTCACCTTTCAGAAGTCATGGGCTCCTATTGTCTTCAACATAATCAGCTCTCAGAAACCAACCAAGTCATTTTGCATCAAATGGTAACCCGAACATCGTTTTCTCTTGATGGTCATGATCTAATAATGTTTCAAAGTTTCAGCAGTAACAATAGCAAAAGTATTCCCGTTCTACCTGAGGTACTATAAAGAGAACCTGTAATAGGGATATCGTTTATGGCCACTTCGGGCAGTGCATCAAGTGATCTTATGAATGTCTTGGCAAAAGCTGGCCTAATGGCGACACTTTAGGCCATGTTATTAAACATGTCACAAATCAGCATTGACATTTTTAAAGTGTCTTTCTGTCAACTTAATGAACAGGAGTTCAATAATCACTTTTTTTTAATCTCTCTTTTGCTCTCTACCAACTGCAGATGAAATATCTAATTGTAGCTACAAATGCTACACTATGTTCACCAGCTAGTTGCTAAGTAAGTCTAAAAGTCGTTTGGAGCTGGGCACGTAGTTTACAATGATTTTTTTTCCGTAGACAACTCCTTGAGTCGGGAAACAGTATAAACAAAATAACATTTTTGATACTAAACAGTGTCTCTTGTGACTCTTTTTACATCTTATATTATATTATGTAATTTTCCTGATTTGTTTCACATAGTACTATATACCGTTTTTCTAAATACTATACTTTTCTTTTTTAAAATATTTTAGACATACTGTACAACACTATGCCGTTTTTTCTCACATGGTCTGTCACTGAAGGAGCTGCACAGTAGGACACATTGTCCAGCCAGGAGGACAGCTTTGCTGCCATTCTCCTGTGTCCAACCACTTCCAGTGTCCAGAGGACTCCCCAGGACAGAGCTGGCCTTCCTTATCAGTCTGTTCACTCGCTTCCTGTCAGCAGCCGAGATGCTGCAGCCCCAGCAGACCACACCATAGAAGATGGCTGATGCTACCACAGAGTCATAGAAAGTCTGCAGGAGTGCCATTTGCAGTGAAAAACGTTTGTGATGTAAGAATAAAACCAGACTTCCAGACGTTTTTTAATTATTGTGGGATTGACAGGCTTTACTGGTGGAAGTTGTATTCCATTATCAGAAGCACCAATATGAATCTGCTGGCTAAAAACAATAGGAGCCTTGGTTTCAGATCTGTGCTGTCCACAAAGAAGCTTCATGTCGGTGGAACCAAAGTCCAACAGTAAATAATGCCAACAAGAGCTACCACCAAGCACATGAGCTCATCCTTTGACAAGCCCCGCTCACCATTCAGCTGAGTGGCGGGTAACTTCATAGCGGTGACACGGCTCTTCTAGTCATCTGTTACAAAAGAGGCCCGACTCGTTTCGTCTGATCCCGCCGACCACTTTCAGCTGCTGCCAGGGCCACAGGAAGCCAGTCATGCTCAGTGTGCAAATGTGTGTGTGTATGTATGTATGTGTGGCAGTATGGGTTTTTGCATGTGTGTGTGTGTGTGTGTGTGTGTGTGTGTGTGTGTGTGTGTGTGTGTGTGTGTGTGTGTGTGTGTGTCCAGCAGGGATGGGGTCTCTTGTCTCTCAATTTTCCGCCCTGATTGGACTGAATGAGTGGCCATTCTGTTGCCCAGCTGAATCCCTCCATCTCTCGATTTCTTTGGGGCAAAATGACACACTCTTACAGCTCTAGACGTGACATCAACCCAGGCCTAATCCCTGTTTGCGTGCCAAGGATGCACACCCCTGCAGAATAAAAGCCGTTAAAAGGGAAACTTGATACATTTAATGCTGTTCATAGTAATTTAGATTCCGAAAAGGCATGGGATATTATCTTCTGTTTTTTGGCCTAATCAGTTTTAATGGATTGTTTGATGACAACAGGCAATAGGCCAATAGGCTTTTGAAGTTACAGTGTAAATTAATAACCCTCATAACGGCAGAAGGTAATTGAAGTTATTAATTATACCTTTGCTGTTCAACCTTCAACAGTGTACCTCTTATTTTATGGACGATACATACATTTTTAAGGGACTAATTGCAAGTAAGAACTTATTACCATGAAATAGAACTCTTACACTCTCATCATTCAAGGGACTGTTGTTTGGAAATATTGACTGCTGTGCTTTTATTTATGCCTCTTAATGTTTGCATAAGCATATCTGTGTCTATGTTGATTAGGCATGTGTATATATATGTGTGTGTGTGTGTGTGTGTGTGTGTGTGTGTGTGTGTGTGTGTGTGTGTGTGTGTGTGTGTGTGTGTGTGTGTGTGTGTGTGTGTGTGTGTGTGTGTGTGTGTGTGTGTGTGTGTGTGTGTGTGTGTGTAATCCCATTTGAAATGATCTCACCTCTCTTCAGGTTGTTTTATTTATATTTGTATTTTTTAATCCTCTGTGATTGTGGGAAACAGTATTTTGATCTCTCTGTCTGTACTCACAAACTGAAAGATGGACAATAAAGTTGACTTTGACCACAGAAGAGCTAAAAATAGAACTTCAATCCCCTCAATGTTTAAGATCTTTTTAAAAACCAATTGTCTGCTTATTATACAGCTAAAGTATATAATTATTGCAATTTACAAAAACTAAGCATTTAAAATCCTCTTTTTGTTGGAAGGATAATTGACAGGAAATAGAAAGATCACACATTTATAGACTTTAATACTTAAATACTTTTCCAGTAGGGAGTGTACAGAAAGATTTTGAAGTCAAGATGGATCACTTTTCATATTGCAACAGTGAAATAAGCATCCAAATCTGTCACCTCTAATTTTTTATTTCACAAGTAAGGATGTAAAGCAGCTGAGCTCAGCCCGTGTCTCTGTCACAAAGCAGGCTGTCTTTAAGTAACTTATAACTCAAGTTGCAAGTGTACATGCGCTCTCCTCACATCTACCAGGACGGGACATTTTCTTTCAAATCAGCACTCTTCCTTTCAACTAAGCTACAGCCTGCAGCAAGTCATATTAAATTACTGTATCAGGACATGTAGGGTCTTGATGGTGAACACTTAGCGGTGTGTGTGTGTATTTGTGTGTGTGCAGCACTCAGTTTACCATTTTACAGATTTGTTTTTATTGTAACCAAGGATTGACTTTAGATATGCCTGGATTCCACCTAATATCTTTTCAAATCCTTGTGAAAATTATGACTCAATCATCGGCCAGAGTAATGACTGTTTACACTTACAATTTTTCTTTTTACGATCAATCTGTTCAGTGGGAGTGTTAACGCATCCTTTGCCCCGGGTCTTTTACTAATTTTCTTTCCCGAAGAAAGGATGCGATAATGAGCCTTTTTAAAGTCCTTGGCCGGTAAATGTGGAACAGATATTCTATATTAAATTCTCCAGGAGGTTGAGGGCCAACAGTGAGAGGTTACATGGATTGAGGGGGCTCTGGCAAGCGTGTCGGCTAACATCCTCCCACACACCAAAGCCAAGCATCATTTCAGAAACACACTCATATACCACACAGGCTACATATTAAACATACATTATTACAAGAAAATATTTCAATACACATACACATGTAGAAATGCAAATATCAGAACAAAAGCCAGAGCATACATTTGTTTAGATATAAGGAAACATTATTTTATATAACATGATGTGCGCACTTAACAATATAAACTCATCCTAATACTCCAAACTGTTTGCATATTTCTCTGACAGTAATGCACATTTAAGCAAAAAATACTAACCCTTTAAAACTGCAGTTCTTCCACTTTTAATTTAAATAGTGTCCATTTTTTTCACAGCAGTTGCCTATTTTTTTTTACTTGCATATGCATATTTATTTATTATTATTTGTTATAGTTTTCAAATGTATACATTGTTTTGCATTTGCTCTTTTTTTAAATTCACTATTACAGTGTTTATATACTAACAGTTATACACCAAAGTAAATTCCTTGTATGTGTGTAGACCTACTTGGCAATAACCCAAATTCAGTTGCATGTTTCCTCACATGTGGCAGGGGCTAAGATTTACTTCCCATGCATCATTTATAAAATCGAGTCTCTGCCATGGTCTGATGTTCAGTCTGCTTTTTCGCAAATGAAAAACATGATCTTGGAAATCCGTAGATGGCTAAATTGTCTCTTCTCTTTTGCCCCCTAGTGTCTTGCATCAACATGTTTAAAGCACGCAGGGAACATTACATGCTGTCAGAACAATAGCTCAGAGACAATCATACCAAGCAAAATGAAACCATTGTCTCACAGTTCTCTTTGTGGATTACAAATCACATCAGGTGCCATGGACCTCAACAGAACAAAACACAATGAGACTCTTTCTGCACTGACTGGCAAGAAACGTGGAAAAAAAATATGAGAGAAAGGAATTCATAGAATGTTTTGAACATCTCTGTCTTGTACAGATCCTGTGAGATATTTCTGGCAAACAAAACTCAAAAGCTAAGAGTATTGTTCCCCAAATGTTGTATTATCTAAGCTTGTCCTTATTAGCCCTGTTTCTAAGTTCCAAGTGGAGCTAATAAGAGGACGTGATTAGATTCCTGCTAATAAATTCTGTTTATTCAGAGCAGGTTGCCCTCCTCTTGTTGGCCACCACGCAATTTGTGACAGTGTGTGTTTTCTCCATGGAGCACAGTTCTATATTATAACACGTTAACGGTCAGCACTCACACTGGCCATCCTCCCCCAAAAATAACCGTGTAGGTCTGTGCTATCGTCTTATGAAGCATATTTATGGTCGTCGCCTAATGCTTCGTGCTAGGCGATGACATCCAGTGGGGGGTGTCATTATGACAGAAGCACAAAGAGCGATATATTTCACGTGCAGAGGAGGTTGGGATGGATGTATTGGTTGAAAACACAAGACCGTCAGCAGAGAGACTGCCAATCGTGTCCAACATGAAACCAAAAGTCAATTTTGACTCATTTAACTTAACGTACTAACCTTAACGTAACAGAAATCCTTGTTGTTCCCCAAACAATGATCTAAAGGTTTAAGGGTTCAAGGGTTTTTATTATCAGATGCACAGTCGCTACAGTGTAGTTATGGCAATGCAAATCTAAATATTCTAAACCTATGCAACAGTTTTGTTTTAATTCACAACATTAACTGTGCGTTTCAGTCTTGTAGGGACTTGGCTTGGAAACCATGTAACGACAATGTGCCCTTGAGCAAGGCCCTGGACCAACACATTGCTCCCTGGTTGCTGTGCAAAAGCTGCCCTGGGATGGGTAAAAGGCAGAGTCTAAATTTCACTTTGTGTGCTGAGCTGTGAACATGTATGATGATAAAACCTCATTTGATTTGAATCCTGTATTTACATTTCTCTCAGTAATATGTCCTTTTGGAAGTCATATGCAATTCTATCATTGAAGTATAAGGATGTGTTGCATAATAAACAGCCAGCACCTGGTAAGTTGCTCTTAAAAAGCTAGAAAAAGGGATGATAACAAAGTTTCAATGTGTATTGATATTACTCCTTATGCATACTGTCTGTAGGCTCAAACTTGAGTTGCATAAGTAGCATTACGTTCTATACTGCCTGCTATGTATGCTGATCACTCACACAGATTTAAGTGTAGACCTATAGGGGTGAGTCATGGCAAACTTTTTAATCAACGTATGCATGAGCATGAAAATAAAACAAACACTCTCCAACTCTGTTTATGTTTGGCACTGTCACAGCTCTCAAAGAAAAGTACTTTTTGGTCAAACTGAGTTCACAGTGAATCATCATTAACTACCTGAGTCAAGTCATCACTTTAAATATAGGACTACTTTCCCACATCCTTACTTTTACCACAAAATAACAAGTAACACATTTGAGGGCCTTTTCTTTGTATGGACCAAATAAAAGCGTCTTTCAAGAGAAAACATCATTCCTAAATGGACTGTTACAAACTATTGTTTCATTTCATGGTTGACATTTTCGCACTTTTGTTTCATTGAAAAGCTCCTCAGTGTGCTGTACAACCTTAGCGTAAACATGGCTCTTTAATCAGTTATTCATAGCATTCCTGCTGCCTCAAGGCCACTCTTGTTGGCAAACAGTGCTTTGTAACGCAACTAAAGTGCACTGAAAAGAAGCAGGGTATAATGAAGCTACTATTAGAGTCTTTATAGAGCAGCTACGCTTTTGATACACACTAAAGAACCAATTAGCTGCAGACAATTCTCAGGGTCCACAGGACGCGGAAATGAAAACACTTAAAGCAAGATATGTAAATGTGGCTTACATTCTCATTTTCCAGTATTCACTGTGGAGAGAAACATGGGTATATTAGTCACTATCACACATCATAATAAAAACAGCTATGTCTGGTTTTCCTGTGGAGTGTATTTCTCTACTTTAGACATATTAAACACATATATCTGCTGCTGGAGGAAAGGACAATATGTAATATAAGACTTTACTTGACAAACTCATATGTAAACCCAAAATATATAATATAAATCTACAAAGTACTGCAGTTCACCTTCTGTTGCAAACACATTTTAGCTTTTGTTTTTTGGTACACATAATACCTTGCTAACAATGCAAAGTAAACTTTTATTTCCCAGAAAAAAAGCCAGCATCCATAAATGGCGATCCATATGCCACTATTTCATTTCCTAATGCTCGTGTTTTTGGTTCAACATGGTTTTCTTGTTAAGATATAATACAACAAATTGAAAGTTTGAAACTAATTTGTAAAACAGTTCTATAAAGTACTGAAGCTCCATAAAGTACATTTGTTTTTGTTGCATGTCTTGTAGTCTTTAGTCACGTGGACGTCAGGATATTGGAGATTAAGTTGCACCATGGGAAATGTTCTCCATAAGGTATTGCATGTGAGAGAAGAAGAGTCATAAAAGCCTCTGACAAACATTTACAGACCAGTGCAATTAATTCTTAGTGATCACCCATAATCCTGTGCTATAGCAATCTGCCTGTCCACCATAAAGGAAACAGTGGCCACACTGGACAAAGAAAACACACACACACACACACACACACACACACACACACACACACACACACACACACACACACACACACACACACACACACACACACACACACACACACACACACACACACACACACACACACACACACACACACACAGATAGGATAATAGGCTCATCCGCTCAGTCTCTTGAGTCTTTGATGAGCAGTGAGAAGTCTACTCCACTACTCACACATTTGATCATTATAGGATTCATTCACCTGTTAGTTTTCCAGCTTTGCAGTGATAGGAGGATATGACATTTCTCTTCCTCTTTGATTTGTCTTGATTATTGTTCAAAATTGGAAAAAGCTGTCATATAAAGTAAACAGTAGAAAATGGAAACACTCAAGTAAAGTACAAGTATCTAAAAAATGTGCTTAAGTGCAGTACATGATTAAACATTTTAAGTTACATTTCACCACTGCTTTAAAGTTCATAATTTGAGCTTTGGTTTTTATTGGCATGTAGTTTTACATTTAAAAGAGTCAAATCTTTTTTCATCAAATGTGTGTCCATGTAGATAATCCAACATTTGCTTTATCATATCGTTTTATGAGTCTACATACTATACTCCACTCTATGAACCAGTACTGGTTATCCATCTGTGACTGTTCAATTTGTTGCTGTCTATCCTCCTCTTCTGGCTAGCTTTGGTATTACATGGAGGTACATCCTATACAAACCCTGGCTATATTTGTGTGGTACTTAAGATATATATATTGATCTCTAAGGTTGCTTTTTGTATTCATCTGCGGTATCAAAGGTAATTTAAAAATTGAATTCAGAGTTTTAGTTCTTGTATAATAATCATGTTACAGGAATATTTGTGAATGAGTGAACATATCGTATGGTGCAGCCTTTGTATTTGACTTAGTTATATCCTTTTTTTCCCGCTGTCACTTTGCCACAGCTTGACTTAACTTCTCCACAGGGATTGCTGCAATGTTATGATATCTCATATTAAACACAAATACGCAGGGTATGGAGGGAACCAGACCTAAAAGCAGATCCAGACAGATGGGTGACTGACAGGCAGAGATAAAGATGATGTGGATTAGAAAGGAAGTGAAGGGAAAAAGAGCTATGATCAGCCGACAGTGTTGGTCAAGCACCAACATGACACCAGCAGATGTGTCGCCGTTTGGAGCGGCACGTCACTCTCCTGGTGGGTATTGTGGAAGACAGATAGCTCGGCAGACAGCCCGTCCTGCCCCAGGGTGAAACCGATTTATTGGGAAGACTTATCTCGCAGTCGGGGCGGGTCACAAAATGGGGTCCCTCCCATGCTGTGTGGCAATACATGACTGAGAAAAATGTCAATTTTACAAGTCTTTTAATCCAGACACTAAGAATTCTTAGCATTAGTGAACACGGTTCAAGTGGTCAATAGTGGTTTTCTTTGAAAGAGTCTTATAACAAATATGAATTATGTATAAGTGGAATTATGTCTCCAGTGAAATGTCCCATTTCTTTAGAGAACAAAAACACTGAATAAAAGATTTCCTCTCGTTTTGGCAGTGCACAAGGTTGGATTTTTGCATTTATGTAACCATATTGTTTTATCCCACTATTCCTCTGAGGGTACACTGTATGTGTGCAACCCTGTGTTTGACCTCAGAGGTCAGAGGTCAATCTCAGCCATGTTACCTCTGGAAAAGGTGGAAGTCCAGCCGCCCTTTTTCAGCTGTTTGCCACAGCAAGTAAAACTTCTGCCCTGTAGGCGTTGATGTAGTCTGAAGTCCCGCATAAATAAGGCATAAGCAAAAGCTTTTTTTTAATGATATGTGTGTTTATTAATATATATATTGTAAGGGGCTGAGAGGCAGGGTAGTATGAGGCACCTACATCCCTAACAGGTGACTCCACCCTTTCCCAATCAGCAGTATTGGGAGCAGGTGCGGAGACATGCCTCGTGCAGTGAGGGCTGCTAGACTTGCCGAGGTGGAACTGATGGGAGATTCTGACCCCTTATCTGAGCGGTTGACTCCGGCCCAACCAATCCATGGTAAGCGTCGGGTTGCAGAGGCTGCGGGTGCTCCCTCCAAAAAGAAGGTTATGCCTGACAAGCTGTCCTCTAAGGTGGACCTGCTAGCTGCTGAGCTGGCCCAGATGAAGTCGCTCCTCCTGGCCCTACATTCCGGTGCTGGTGCAGAGAATGCTGCTGCACCCAACCCACCCATGGCTGAGTTGGCTTCAGAGAGACATTATGTCAGTGGCAGCTTCTGCCCCTGACTTAATGGGTACAGCAAGGAGCAGCCCTCCCAGGCCTCTGGGGCTGGCTCCTGTTCCTCGGCTCGTGGCTCCTCGGAGGGGGCAGAAGACGACTCGATGGGGGCCGTCATTCGCATGGCACTGGCTCGCCTGCAGCTAGATGTACGGCAGTCAGAATCAGCGCCCGCTAGTACGTTCTTCAGGCGCATTCCGGCAGCCGCCAGCTTCACCATCCCGCCCTCCGATGAGTATCTGAGGGAGTTGCATGCGTGCTGGAGGGACACCAAGGCTCTCTCTCGTCCTACGTCTGATGGCCGAGCCTTGGCAGCCATGCAGGATGCGGCAACATTTGGTCTTGAACATATGCCAGCTGTTGAGCATACTATTGCCTCCCTCATAGTTTCCCCTGACGAGGCTCTGAGACCGGAGGCCAGGTGCCCTTGACCCTAATGCCGGGCCACTGATGACCTGCTGTCTAAGGCTTACGATTCAGCGGCGCGCATGGGCCATATCGGCAACTCCTTGTCGCACCTCATGCTCGCCCTCTCAGCTTCCCTGCAGCAGACTGCTTCCGACGCTTCCTCCACCAGCCTCAGTGATGCCTCATTGCAGGCATTTGCCCTGATGTCTAGGGAGCTGGGGCGCCTGATGTCCACTCTGGTCCAGAGTCGCCACCAGGTTTGGTTGGCGAAGTCACCCTTGTCGGAGACATGTAGGAGGACCCTCGGTACTGTCCCGGTGGAACCAGGGGAGCTGTTCAGCTCTGCCGCTCTGCAGGTGCTCGAGCGGACTGTCCAAGCTAATCAGACCAGGCAGCAGTTTGCAGGTCTTCGCAGGGACATGCCCCCCCCTGGTAGGTCTAGGGGTTCCATTTCTGCCCCCCGAGGCCGCTCCCAGCCACCAGCTCGCCCCAGTGGCCGCCATGGGCCTCAGCACCCCTCTGAGAGGCCGATCCGCTACCATCGCGGCCTCTCAGAGGGGTGCGGACCCGCCCCCTTGTCTCCTAGGCAACCTCTAGCCTTTGTGCCTAACCGTCGCCCCCCCCAGAGCCTCCAGAGGCCGAGGGGCTCGGAACTGAGATCTCGGGGCCGGCGATCGGTTATTTCTCCCAGCAGCAGCTCAGCTACTGGGCAGCTCAAACTTCGGAACCCTGGGTGGTTTCCACCTTAGCCCAGGGTTACAAGCTTCAATTCCGACGCCGGCCCCTAGCCTTCAGCCGGATCAAGATGACTATCATCAGAGATCCAGCGAAGGCCTTAGCCCTGAAGCAGGAGATATCTGTCCTCCTTGTAAAATCTGCAATCGAGCCTGTGGACCCCCTTGCACAACCCGGGGGGTTCTACTCGACAGTTTCTTCGTTTTGCCTTCCAAGGCGGTCATTTTCAGTTCAGGGTGCTTCCATATGGACTCTCCCTCTCCCCACGGGTGTTCACCAGGTGCGTTGCGGCAGCTCTCTTGCCCCTGCAGTCGCAGGGAATGAAGATTCTGCCGCACCTAGACGACAGGCTGATTTGTGCGCCGTCCCGGTCTCAGTCGACCCGGGACATGGCTCTCCTTCTCTCTCACGTGGCCTAGCTGGGTCTCAGGGTGAACTTCGAGAAGAGCTCTCTGAATCCCTCTCAGAGCTTAACCTTCATTGGTGTGGCTCTGGACACAGTCACCATGAGGGCTTGTCCGTCAGCTCAGCGCATGGACGACATCCTCCACCTCCTTCCCCTCTTCCGAAGGGGCAGGTCATTGCCCTACATTCTGTTCCTCCGCCTTCTAGGCAAGTTGACAGCTGCCTCAGCAGGCCTATCCAGCTGGCACGGTTCGACCCCCCAACTGGAGAGGGGGAAGAATGTTCAAGGCTATTATGCCTAGTGTGGGCCCTTAGAGCTTATGTCGAGGCTACCACATGCGTACGGCGGTCTGAACAGCTGTTTGTCTGTAACAGTGGTTCTAGGAAGGGCTGTGCTCTGACAAAACAGTGCCTGTCCCACTGGATCGTGGACGGCATTGCCCATGCATACAGGACAAGTGCCCGTCCTCTACCGTCTGGAATAAAATGCCACTCTACCAGGAGCGTCTCCACGTCATGGGTGACCATGAGAGGGGTGGCCTTGGAGGACATATGTGCTGCGGCCTCATGGGCATCACCGAGCACATTTTCCAGATACTACAGCGTGAATGTTGCCATCTCCCATCCATTGGGCGTGGTTCTTCTTCCGAGTTCCTCTACTACACCTTTATGAGGTGAGCACTCAGGATTCTCTCGACTCTGTTGTTATAAATCATCCAGTGCTAAAGCACTGCCTCTTACGAATGTAACTACGGTTCTATGAATCCTGGATGACCGCCAGAGTTCTTGGTCGCTCAGAATCCTGTGATTCCGCAAGAAGATTCTGTAGGACTGATCTCGTAGATGACACCGGAACTTATACCCGAACCGGGTCATACGAGGTCAGACGTGACTTTGTCGACCTGCGCAGGCGCGAGACGGAATATATCCACTTTGTATGATAACCAATTGAAAAAGTAGTGAAATAAAAAGACCATATATTTCTATTTAGTGATGTTGAATACAATTGAAGTTGCAAAAACACACACATTTAATAAGGAGTTTGATCAGCTTTCACGATACTTCTTTAATAAATTCAGCAGAATTAAAAAATAAATCTAATTAAAGTAGTGTGAAAGAAGTACTTATAGTATATTTACCGACTATAGTGGTAAATCTACTGTTAATGGATTTGTATTTATAGGAATACAGAAAAGCCATATAATAAATAAACCTCCAAAACAGTATTAGAACATAACAGCAATTCAACATTCAACCAAGCCAAGAGAAATATCCTCCTCCTCCATGTTTCAGGGATTCCATTACTGTATGTCTCTTCCCTCAATAACTCACAAAGGAGGCTGTGTTTTCAGGCTTCTGTCAGGCTTAAAAATTCACTTTTGTCCCACACTCCCTTTTTCTCTCTGTCAACCTCCTGCTGTGCAGGGTTTCTCCCTGGCAAGGTCAGGGGCTGTGGTACTCCCCCCCGGTCTCTTTGCAGATTTCCCATCATCTTCAGTCTGGACTGCTGCTGCTGAGATACACACACCGCAGGAGGTTGGACATGAATGTCCTTCACATCCTCCTCCTCCCCTTTCTTGTACTAATTTCCTGCTCTCACTCTTTTAAATGTTCCGTCATCGCGCATCGTTCCCCTATCACACTGCAAGTTTGACACCTTCTCTTACATTTCCTCATCCTCACAATTCTTCTTCTGTGTCCTCTTAAAATCTTTCTCCACCTTCCTTCCTCACCTCCTCTGTAAATGTGCAGAAAGCATTAGCCTTTGCATGTGTCTGGCCTTGGGATTTGGAGAAGATTACATTTCTCAAGGTGTCCACACGTGTTTAGATATTCATATTACCCACATACAGTCACCTCCTTCCAGTCACAATCAGACAGGGGAGTGTGTGAAAGGGATGATCTGTTAACTCTGTCGTTAATCTCACACACTCCCCTTTTCATAAATGATAAATTTATGAATGTTAAATTGTAACATTTGACATTTTTCTCATAACCAATTTCAGCTGCGAGCCATGAATTTTATAGCTAGGCCCTCTGACCCCCCTTCCCTCGTCGAGAAAAGAAAACTCTAGCCTTAAAACGCTAATCGAGCCTTATCAATGCAACAGAAAAAGAAAGAGTTATTAAAAAATCTACTTATTTATTAAGCACAATGTTTTACTTACAAATTAAAAATACAAATAATCATCACACAAGCTGCGTGTACTATATATTAAAAACCACGGCCCGGGGTGCAAAACGCATGAATGACAGCCCCGATTTCATTTAACCCTTCCCATTCCCACAGAAACTGAATCGGCAGATTTGAAGGATTTATTTCTTTGGAAATTTTAAATACAATTAAATCAAGTTTTTTTGGTAAAACTAATGAAAAATATAACTAAAAAAATATATATATATTTTAATGTTTTTGAATATAATTTTTTTGAATATTTTAGGATCTCAGAGAGGGCCTAGAGGGCCCAATTGATCTTTTAACCAATGTATGCCTTTCAAGTAGAAGATGGTTCCAAATCCTATGATGGATTTCCTTATTTTAGTAAAGCATGTGTGCAATTTTTGGTTTGAGGTGTGTAGCTTTGCAAGGTATGACATCATTATAGTGATAATCATCATCACCAGCAATGATAAGAAGGTATATTATATTGTGCACAAAAAATCGATACATGAGCTGAGGCAAAGACAAGACATGACATAATTGGAAAAAAATAAAATTGAAGTATATAAAAAGAAAAGACATAAAATGAAATAAAATAAAAACAAAAACAATTGGGCTTTAGCAACATTACCTTAAAAAATGTGTTTTACTTTTTCTTTCAACCACATCCATTCCATTCAAACATCATTACATGTCACATGTTCTACATATGAAGACATGTCACATCGCATGGCTTCATTACATTACATACATGTACCTAGCTATATATCGCATCTTGTCTCATCTGTCTATCTGACCATTAACTGTGCTCTACCATTAATAGTCTAATTAAGTGGATTCTGGGAAAGGAATGGTTATTGCTGAAGCTAAACCTGCAAAACTTAAGACCAAAAACACTTCTCAGAACTTGTCAAATACCTGCAAAGGGTAAAAAATCAACAGCTAACTTTACTATTTCAAACATTCTCATTTAGTGATAAACTCTCCTTTTTCTATGTAAATGTGGCTCTTTGCGATAACAGTCTAATTTAAAGACATTAGGGCAGAAGCAACATTTATATTTTGCCATTAAATTGATAATCACAATCAGATATGCTGTAATATCATTTGCACAATATATTTTATGAAACCGCCATAAAGAAAGGGCAGACAGCGGTCGCAAGGGATGCCCAATCCATGGAAGTATCAGTGGCTGCAATCCATTATTTGTAAAATTTGCCCTTAAGTGTTTGCCTCATAGCTCTACAAAGTCAAAGACTTTTACTGTCTCATGTTAACTGCAATCAGTTAAGCCACGATTAAAGGCAGAGAAAATATGGCTTACCATTCAAGGCCTGTGTTTGTGTGTTTGTGTGCCTGCATCTGCCATCTCTAATATAGGATGTTGATAGATGTGTGTCACCTTGGCTCTCTCGATGACAGATGCTGAGTTATGAGGCCATAGTAGCACCAGCATGTCATACCACAATAAAAACTGTTACGAGAAGCACGGTGCACCGCTGTCCTGCTGCCCTTCAGATTACAATCTGGCACTTGATTGCACATATTAATAACATAATGTTAACTTTGGTTGCAGTTGTAAGTTATATTGAATATTATTACATTTCTGCAACTGCAACGGAGTTCTTCTGGATTAAAAGTAAGCAGTATCAAGGAGCGCAAAGGTGAAAGGTGTCCAAAAATGTCCAACATTGTGACCGAAAACCTATAATGTAAGAGACCAAAAAAAGGAATGAAGAATTGAGTATGCTTCCCCAGAACTTCAAGTAATTCATAAACTGATGGTTGTCAAAAGTGCTTTTCACTTGGAGAAGGGACATTTACAAAAGTTGTTGGGTATTGTCCAATCTTTTGATCTTGCACAGTGTGTTTTCCATTTACATAAAATCTTGATGATGATCAATTGTACTTAACTCCAAACCTTAGTGTCCATTTTGGTTGCAATAAACCAAGATGGAGATGGCCTGAATAATGAACTTGAGGCTTCAAACCCTAGTCAATGATGATGTCTTGGTGACTGGGTCAACTTTTAATATACACCATTCCAACCTGATGAAAGAGCAAGATAAAAGTTGGTCACCAAAGATATTTAAACTTATCCTAAGTGAACACTTTTAATGACAATAGAACATGGTGCCAGAATAAAAGTCAGGATCCTCAACATCCTCAAAAACCCTCTTCCCAAAGACCAGCACGTTCTGTTCAAAATATCATAGCAACCTAGCCAATGTATCTTGAGATATATTGAGTCTGGACTAAAGTGGTGGACTGACTCACTAACATGGCCACAAGAACCATGGGATGTCAGCAACTCCCACCTACCACCAATGACTGATGTAAGGTATACACGATTTATGACAACCACCTGTAGATCGGCAGCAAAATTCCAAAGCGGTTGGCTGCCTGCAGACTAAACACATTATAATGCTGTTTTATCTACCGACTGGCAGTCACTCACATCTCCCACCCAGATAACGGCGAGGGAGGAGGCGGCGGATGTCTTGCTGTATTTTAGCAGAAGGTGTGATAGAGATGCAGACGAAGGAAGGCTGTGCTCACCCCCTTGGGAGAAACGTTATAGCACATGGAATGAGTGTTTCATCTGTGATTATGCTCCCTATCTGTTATCTTAATGTTGACAAAATGCTTCCAGAGAAATATATGGTAAGAGTGCCAAGGGATGTGGGTATATACGATGTGTGTTGCTGTGTAGGAAAAGAAGAAAAAAGAAAGAAGAGATATTAATAATGCTTTCATACATTTGCGGTTGATTTATCTATCACTGCAGTACTTAAATCTTGCCTTTTATTTTACTGGTGCACTGACTAAACACAATTGGGTTTCAAGGACACAACTCATGCCTTCTTATCGTCTCTTACACACAATTTTGTACATGTATATAGCCTGATTATATTATCTCTAATCTAATTTGATCTAATAACAACTCAAAACTCGTTTTATTTTTAAAGTCTTGACATTTTGTAAGGCCACTGATCTGTGTGCAGCTTTCTGTTGATCTCTAGTGTTCCTTGTTCCTTCTCCATTCAGTCAAACAGCAGGGCCTCTTGCCAGCTCACACCTGTTTGTTTTTCTCCCGTATGACAAGACAAGCCCACTGTGGCACTCACCTAGCGTGCCCTTTGGGCAGACAAAGACAAAGCAATGTGAAGCAGAGGTGAAACCTGAGCTGTTTCCTGAATGGAATTATGTACGGTTTATTCGTTATGGTTTGGAGTACAGAGAACATGTTCTAGTTCTGGGAGGATTGAAAAGTATGCAGGGTTTTTTGTGAAGCAGAAATCACCTATTCATCCATTGACACATATAAACCACATATTGCAGATTCGTAAAGTGCAAAAGCAAATTATGGGGGTGTAATGTCAAAACAATATATTGTATAATAATGGTATTCAATGAAACCATAGGTCATGGATAACAAGCCACATACTTTGTTCTTTCCATGTATTATTTTGCATTTGAAATTATTTCTGTTTTAAAACAGAAACATCTTAAATCAAAAATCCAGGTAAAAAAGGATCATATCTTGAACTCTGCTGCAGCCTAGTGGACTGATGAGGGATGGACTCCACATACAAGCCAACAGAAGAGCCTTGCTGCACAAAGAAAAATATCATGTAGGTCCCTACATCTGAGTTTTCAACTTGTTAATAGTAAGTAGATTGATATTTTGTTCACATAAATTATAGATGATTATAAATTGTTATGCTTTTAAAATATTATCACATTTTAACATCATCGAGCCGCATCAACGAGGGACTCTTTCATGTCATTTCCATAAACGTGCGGATAAAGCTCTCAAAAACACCTCATTCTACAATGCCCAAAATATGACATGACATGTTTTTTTCATGCCTTCTTTGAGCTACAGAAAGTCTAAGGAGCAACTAAAACAAATATTGTGGTGATACTAGAAGACACCTCAGTATGATATGAATCGTTATTTTTTTCCTTTATGTTAATGTATAACAACAGTTAAAAACATGGGTTTGGTAGGATAATCATTCTAAGTTCAAGAATTTTCTTTCCCATCTGTGGAAAAGGTAGAAAAGAAATTAGGAGAAAAAGAGTGTTTTCATTATTATTATTATTATCATTATTACTTTAAACACATGGTACAAAAAATATGTATAAAGTTACATTACAATCACGTACTTTTTGACTGGAAATGTATTCTAATCCTATCAATATAGGCTGTATAGTTCATTAGCAACAAATGTAAGCTTAACCAGATATAAACAAAAACTTTCAAGCATTTTTGAGTTGCCTGTTTTGTTGTTGATAGAAAATAATTTACGTTTGGATTTTTCTCAGTTAGGAAGAGATTTATTCAAAAAGACAGGCAAAATTCTTCCCTCAACAGCATGCAAGTTGATTTGAAAATATTGAGCGTGAGGCAGAGCTCATCTATCTTCTTCCTCTGGCTCTCGCCCACATCTCCACCTCTCTCTGCCAGTCAGTTAGTCAGTCTTGCAGACAGCACTCACAGCCATGAGATGCAGATTGATAAGGGTTCGGGCCACATGAGAGGGTGTAACTGGTAGGATCCGATACGATGCCAAACGCACTGCTCTAGGCTCTCACAATCACGCTCAATTTCTGCTGCAATTTTACCCAAGGACCAAGAGATTTTGGCATAATTTTAAGTAATTAAATGTAATTATTTCATAAGAACATAACTAAAGAACAGGATGGGAAATGTTTCAGGAGCATATTCTGAACCTCACATATTCACAAAGTCACACAGAGAGGAATGTTTATCGTGATAGCTTTATTCTTTGAAACTACAGTTGTGAGTTAAAAATACTCATTTTGAACGACATGGGTAACAAATGTACACACACACACACACACAGTGGCAAGATTGGACGGATACATCACAGTGAGTATATTCAGAGAGGCACGCTTTAAAATAAGTCAAAGTGAATCTTTTATCAACTTTTACTAAAGATGACAGCAGTTTTTGTTGCTGCCCCGATTCAATAAAACGGTATTCTCTAACAGGTCCTCAGTCCTAGGACTTCAGATGAGTCATCGTCATGCAGAGCCCTACATCGAAAAACAGGCCTGTTGAAAACTCTTATTTTGTGGCCTAGAAATGTGTTATACCATCAGGATGGAATGACAAACAGTAACTATTGTCATGCAGCAGATTGTGCATGCGGTAAAGCATTCAACTAAGATCTCAACCTAATACAATAAACACCTATCCTCAGCTAAATATGCTGTGGATTTCTGTATAAAACCCAAACATCTTTGCAGTTGTTTTCAAACCCACGTATATTTAAGATAAAGGTTAATGCATGTATTCTGATGGATCCTATATTCTCTCTATATATCTAGAGATATGTGACACATTGGTAAGGATCCTGGGAGGCATATGCATCAGTTTTGGGACAACAACCCTCATGATACAACGTGACCTTAAACTGACAAATTGTTAAGTAATGGCTATAGGTTATTGCTGGTGAGCTAACATCTGAGCTAATTGTTCATTTATTAATTCAAAGTGCCATTACGCTTTAATACCTGAAAACATTTCGAGAAACAGATACAAAGAAAAGAGTTTGTCATGTTTTAAAATATGTAGATTCCCCTAACTACAGAGTCCTAGATGAAAAGATGGATGCCATGTATGTATGCTAAATGTAAAGCTACAGCCAGCAGCCTGCTAGCTTAACTTAGCATACCCTTTTAGCTTAGGACAGAGTAAGCTAAATGAAAACGTATAGTGAAAGGGCAAAATACCAGTAGATGAGTAGATGGCATTTTGCTAGCCACCTATGCTAACTAAAAACTATTTAATTTGCACACACCACAGAGATGGGAGACTAAACTCAAATGAAAAGATGTGTCAAGTTTAGGCAATGTTCTAAGTGCTATAAAGCACAACTGCTAGTATACAGTTTAAGGATGAAAGAACAGCTTTCTTGGAAATGTTAGCTAACTATGTTGCATTTGACATGACTAGCTACAAATGCTAATAAATAACCACAGCCACTTTAATCAACATTTTTATATTAAACATGAATGGTTGTATTTTCACCCCTCAGATAGAAGAGGCTAAACTACGCTATTTCAGATTGTATTGCTGTTGAGGAAAATTGTACTTTGTACCATCAGGGTGAGTCGTACCGAAGGGGAAGCTTATAGCTTAGAATTTATCTTGTTAATACATGTGATGAATACTCAGTTGCCTTGCAGGATCATTTGATGACTACACTGCAGTGGGCTGGACTTAGGGGTCATAAGCGTTGTAAATCTAGCTAACAGTGCACGGGTCGTCCTTGCAGGGCTTGAAATCCCCTTGCAGCAACAAGATCATGACCGCCTTGGTCAGGTAGCTGGAGGTGCCTCTCTTCCCCATTGGTGGTGTGTTGTAGAATGCCTCCATATCATCCTGGCAGAGGCCGAATAAAAAGGGTTTCATAAATGGTAAAGAAATTGCTCGTGAACGCTACATTCAAATGCCATAACAAGCCTTAATACATATCTTTCATTTCTTTTAATTCGTTTCTTAAAGAGGGCTCTGATTTTATATCATTTATAACCTGATTTATATTTTAAAAATTGTAGCTGTTGATACTATTTTTACTAAATAATGGAGTTATATTTGAAATTCCCTCTTTAAAACCCTTTGACTCTAACATGTCAACAAAATGAAACAAAGATTTTGAACCTGGTCTTTTTCAATTTTCTGTTCTAGAACTGAATCCAAATTAGCACATATTGAATAAAAATAAAGGCTATTTACATATTTAAACATCAGATTTTAGAAAACATGAAATGCAGAAAATAATCAATTTAAAGTTATTAATCAGCTGGGGGAGATGTGATCTATTATTTAAAATGATTACAGTATTAACCAAATTAACAAAGAACAACAGAATTCTGTTTCTATTAGGCTTTTTAATACAATTTAATTAAGGCGACCTTTTAGATTAATTATCAGAGTAGGTGTAGAACACGCAGTTTTGGAGCACAGCAATTTAGAAAAGGTGATCAAAATAATTGCGTGGCTGACATTTAGGTCGTTTTGAAATGAGAAAATATTTAATATCAGTTACTGCCTAGAGGCGAGCCACTCTACCTGTTTCTCCATGCCTTCAAAGCGGCTGCGATCCTTCTGGAAATCATTAAAGGCTTCCTTCACCAGACCGTCCAGATCCACCTTGTCGGCAAACTCCAGCTCCGGATTCCTCTCCAGAACTACGGACACCACCATCAGCAACTGCTCATGGAGACAGAGAAAGGCTGTCACAGACTTGACGAAGTTGTCTTTTTTTTCAGTTAATTTTAAATCCTAAGGAATCTAAAGTCAATCAACGGGCCCTATTACATTTTTTGAGGTTTTCCCATTCCAGTAGTGTGTTGTATAGGTTTTTGTGCATGAAAATGGTCTGCAAAGTCTAAAATCCCAAAGTTCCCTCCAGAGAGAGTTTCTCTCCCACATACTCCCCCTGTGCCTAAAATGCCTCCATTGGACCACTTTGTTTGCTTCAGTAACATCATGAAATGTTCTGCTCTTCTATTGGCTAGCGTTCCAACACTACATGATAGGGACTTCTCCAAGCGGTTGACCAATAACAACAGTGTCGACCAGATAAGCAATCAGAGCAGACTCGACTCTGGTTTCAGACAGAGGGTGAAAAGAGGGGCTGCAGCACAGGCAGTAGGAGGAAAATAAAGACCTTTTTGAACATTAAAACATGGAAATATGTCTCAGTGCAAGCACAAAATATTAAATATGAACCTTAAATTGAACATAATGGGTCCTTTTAAACCAAATGGACAAGAAGACAAGGACATGGAGTCTCTTAATTTCCTTGCTGCTTGATTGTTGACTAGCTGCCGTGCTTATACAGAGATATGTTATCGATGCCAGAATAACAAGAGCAAAGTAAATGTCATGTTGAGAAAAAATCAATTTAATTAGATTTAGGTAAGCTGCAAATACTTTGTTCCATCTGTGCACTTTGGTGTTGTTTTGTAGTTACCTCTACAATGATTTGTCTGTACTCGGGCAGGACAATGTTCTTCAGTGTGTCCTCCACCAGAAGGGAGAAGTTCATCTCATACATTGTCATGTCGGACAAAGTCGGTTGCTGCAGACAGAAAAAAAAAAAAAAAAAAAAAGCGATTCAAGTGAGCTTGAAGAGATATGTCAGCTGCTCGATGCTGTAATTTATGATCGTTGTGGGGATGTGACCGGTATAACATTAGCAAAGAGCTGTTATAATTATTCTTTCTAATTATTTGGTCCTGATTAAAGTGTCACACTGAATCATCTGACTCCATCACTAGGGGGATTATAACACATCAGGTATGGAATAAATCTGCAGATAGAACTTTAGTACAAAATGAGAGCAAACTTTGCTTTAGACGGCATTTTTTTATCAAGTCTATGTTTATCAGCCAAGGTTCAATTCTGCAATTCTTCCCAGATTTCTTCTGTATCGGGTCGAAATACAGTACATATGTAATGGCATGGACAGGCAAGCTATTTTGTGAAAGAAAATACAAGTTTTTTATCTTAAGAAAATGTATAGGGAAAGGGAAAGATTGTTTCTGCTAAGGAAAATAGTGTGTTCTACTGCAAAGCAATGGTTTGAAAAACAGTAATGATACTTAAGAACATCACTCTCAAGGTTTTCTGCCTTGTAACTTGTCAATTTGTATTGTCATTTGCATTTACCAGTCTTTAAAAACTGCTAGTGCGGTGTTCCGTTTAGTGTTTAATTCCTTCTGCTGATTTCCATCCTCCAATCTTTGGAATCTTTTAACCGCTCTCCTTCACTTGCGCTGTTTTCTTGTTCTAGTTTCTTTGTCTTAAAAGGGATAGTGAAGCTATCATGAATCCAAAGTTTTCTACTCTCCACAAATTAAAAATGTATTATAAAAAAAATGTTCATGGTATTTTATCATCGACAAAAACAAATGAGTGCTTTTTTTGCCACAGCTGGCCATTATTTGAACGAACTTCTTTCTGCATATTGATATGACTGCAAATAATCCCTTGACTGGAGCATTTGAAAAAGGGCGGACCACTGGAAGAACAAATTGACCTACATGAAACCAATATTCAAGTAAGCCGTGTAATCAAGTCTGAAACCACACTGTAGCTGATTGTATAGCAGCCCACAATGCTTCAATGGTCAGTATTTAGTTAGTAATTCTCCAGAGATAGGGTATTTATCCTGCAGAGCCAGAGGAGTACCTGAGGTAGGTAAGTCCCTGCCACCATGAAGCCATTGCGGGTCCTCTCCAGGATCTGCCACACACGATCATAGAAACCCAGAGGGGTCCTGTTCAGAGAGCCATCGATCTGACGCCTGTTCAGCCAAGACCTGAGGCCAACACAAGGGTGGAACTGTTGAATTGACTTAGGGACTAAGGGAATATAATGTTAATAGCTGATAGTCTAGAGGAAATTGTCTATGAGTAAATGTGTAAAAGATAAGATAACAGTCTAATAACTCCCATGGGGAAATTGGGTTTTGTGGCGGCAGCAGATGATAAGATATGGATGTAGACATGAGAGAAGATAAAATAATTAAAACAATAAAAGCTAATACAACAAGTAAATGCATTAAGATAACGGCACTGCGTCTACAATATCTTTACCTCCCGGTGTGTTGAGGCTGCAAGACGTCCAGTAGGAGCTGCTTGATGTCACTTGGGGAGAGCTGGTAGATGTCCTGGGGTGGCATGTCCCCCGCCCCGATCTTCAGCTCATGCTTCATGGCCTGAACAATCCATCTGGAAATCCACAGCACAAATAAACATAAACACATGCAGGCTTTTAAACACCATAGAATTTAACTATATGAAGCTCACATGGAGTTGGTAAGCTTTTTGTAAGGAAAAGGAACGTTTTTTAAAAAAAATGCTTCTTTGTTTCCAATGTGATGATTATAATAAATGTAATAACTTGTTTCAGTCTAACAAAAAATATGGAAGCCCTAGGAGGTAACAGGAACAACTAATTAAGAAAAACTATATCTTTTTCTCAATTGCCTCTTGGAGCTTTTATAAAAAGGAAAGACATTTTTTTTCTCTAGAAACTACATTTGGTTTGTTTAAATTCTACAGTGTATCTAACCTCACAACACTTCCAACAAAAGCTGAACACGAGTTTCGATTTTCCAGACAGTATCTTAGCACCAAATACGTCTGGAGAAATGTGTTAAAGCTCAGGGGCTTTCATCCATTTACACCTATAACTCGACTCCCAGTCAACATCCAGGATAACTGCAGTGTGGCTACCACAATTTGAAACACAAACACAAAACAAAAATGATATAAACACAGATTTTTTAGAGCCAAGCAATCGTGATGTTGGGAGCAGATAATAAATAAAGAATCTGCAGCTTCAAATGAAGGCAATGGTCTCCAATTACTTCAGGATTTATTGAGTGACCTGAAAACCAAGTAAGGAGAATGACATTAAAGAGTACATGACTTAATGTAAAAGAGATATCAGAGCACAATTATAACCACCTACTTTCTACATTTTTGTCCCTAATAATCCCAAAATCAACCACTGATGAGGAAAGCGAAAAATAAAGTAAAAGAGAATTGAAAGCCGCATTGTTAATTTACATACTGTAGGTGTGATTCAAATATGGATACTAAATGTAATCTTCTTATTTTTGTGTTGTTTATCAAGTGTGTTTTATTTTTGAAATAATTGTCCCACTAATTATGTCATTCATTCCCTGTTTTTATACTCATTATAAGACACATTTCCATTATAATAAATCAGTTTATTCCCAATGTATTGTGTTAAAGGTGCTTTATTAATAAAAGGTATTATTATTACCCGATTCTAATCTTGAGCATGCCGCTGAACAGCTCTGGGTTGTTGGAGATGATCCATCCGATATGGATGACCAGCTCCTGCTGAAGAACGGCCTCTCGCTCGCCTCCGTGAGGGGAGCACTTGCTGTAGATGATGCCCTGGATCACCCCCGGCGATAGTGGGTTGGAGATCACCTCCTCCTCATGCCCAAACAGGCCGAGGGTCACCTGATAACCACAGGCATTATCACACACACACACGCACAGAGGGAAAGAGCATACAACAAGCCCACATACAGTTAGAAAGTTCTCTGTTTCAAAATAAGACTTGTGTATATTATCTCTAAGCTATTGTGACTTTGTGTGACTGTTTCGGTGCACGTGTACAGTATGTTCATGCATTGACTGCCACGTGCGCACTCCTCCAAGGTGCAATTTCTACAAGTATCTTTGTTCTATCACTCTTAGATTGACCTCCTCTCGCAGAGTAACATAAAAGTGAGTCTGAAAAAAATACAGATGTCAAGATTACCCTTTTGTATTTTGCTTCTTCTGAAAGCCATCTCATGAATATTACACGTAGCCAATCCTCCTGATGGGAGAAGACACTTGTATCCCTCCCTTCAGCTGATGAAACCTGGCACTTTGACGATGTATCATTCATCTTTACATCAAAACTGATTGTAACTGAGCAAAGAACAGCCTGCAGCTGGAAATGAAGTTTGGAAAATGACCGAGGGGACATTCATTGTGGAATCGTACCTTTGCCAAGAAATGTAATCAAAGCTAGAGTCAGAATTGACTTAAATGGGGTGGTGCTTCTTATTTCCTCCGACTGAGCTGTTATTATAAGGACACAGAGAAGAACTCAGCCGTCTCAAATTTTAAATCAGCTTTTCCAATCATGTTGAGAGGAGCATTCCCTCCGGTAAGCAATCTATATGCAGATTCACACCTTGAGCTACTCCAGCATAATGAAATGCCTAAAACTGCTCAGAAGGGTAAAAATAAGGCAAGATAACTGACACTCTGGAGTGGAGGCTAATCTCTGAGTAACACTTGACAGGAAATGATGCACCCGCTCTGATCCAGCGCGAGGGAGTGGCGTCGCACAAATTCCCGGGTCACAATATCTCAGTCGGCTTATTGAGTGCGTCTAGACACGTGGAAATGGTGCATATTAGGATTCTGTGCTGGTCACACTGCAGCCTTGCTACAATTACACACACAAGATGGAGGTGAGCTGTGATGACGGATGTGAGTGTGCAGCTAGCTTGAGTAATTCCCATTGGATGACAGCATGAAAAGCTTATGATATTACCAATTTCTCTTCTTCTAATTAATCAGTGAACATTAAAATCATTGTCCCATCATGCCATTTCCCCATCAGAACCCAAAATCATTTGTACGAAAGGGATTCAATTACTTAGGCTTACCTGCTTGCCATGCACTAAAACACTAGTAATACTGGGGGCAAGGCTGTCCACTAGCTTAGTTAAGAGACTGGCAGCAAGACGGACAACAGACCTAGTGGGCGAAAAGAAACAAGAACACTCTTTTCATCATGACAGACAACAAGGAACAGCTAGGGCTTTGGATTAACTTTACTTTATAGCAGCTTCAGTAGAGATTATATTTGAGAGTTTAATTTTTCATTTTAAGTTTGATCAATTATCTTATAAATATGGAGTATGTTAGAAAAAACGACTCCCTGGCCACTTCATTCGGTACACTTGGACTGCTTGTCCAATCAGCTAATCGAGTGTCAGCAACTTAAAGCAAATAGTGCATTATTTTACTCATATTAAATGACTACAGGAACAATATGAGGGCAAGTAACTTCCCCAAAGATACATTCAATGCAGAGGCTCGGGTTGGGGCTGGAATCCAGAGGTGTTAAGAAAAAGAAAAAATCTTCAGTAATTCTCAGCGAAAAAAAACCCTGGTTGATGGCAGAGGCCAGAGGACAATAACCAGACTGGTTTTCAAGCTGAGGGTTAGGGTTAGGGTCTCTGAACCCGCAACACGTTGTTAGGGTAAAGCAGGAGAAGACCACACCGGGTGCCCCTCCTATAAGATAACAAGAGGAAACTGAGGCTACAATTGGAATTGGAGGGCACTCGAAAATGGACACAGATAGTTGGAAAAAAGGTTGCCTGGTCTGAATAGTCTCGATTACTGCTTTGACATTCAGATGGAAGGGTCTAAATTTGGTGTTAATAACAATAAAATACTGGTTGAGGATTGTTTAAATGCCACAGTCAAATGGCTACTTTCAGCAGGATGCGCAGCAATGGCACAAAGCTCAAATAACCTTAAACAGGTTTCTTGAACATGACAATAAAATCCTTTCATTTAAATGTCACCAGATCTCCATCCAAAGGGCGCCTTGGGATGTGTTCAAAACTGGAGATCTGATAATGGACAGCTCTGCAGCAACTATGTGATAGAATTGTGTCATTGCGGACCTAAATCTATGAACAATGTTTCCAGAACCTGGGTTATCTATACTTCGAACAATTTAGGCAGTTCTGTAAAAACCAGTACTTGCTAGGTGTACCTCATAACGTGACTTGTCAGTACAATGAGTGCAGTGGCCAAACAAGAAACGATTACTCACATTTAAATGAAAGTCTTTAGAAAAACTTTAACATTTTACTAAGATAAAAAGCCTGCTTCCTTTTCTCATTGTAGCAGTTCAACACATCAGAATAAAATTGGAAACACAACCTGCAAATGATTTCTAGGTTTTTTAAATGAAACCATATTGAGAGATAATTGTGTTAGTCTTAATACTAATTAAAGAATTTGTTTAAGTTATTGAATGCCCAAATAAATAGCTTGCTTCTTATAATATATTTTAATGTTCACTAATTGCAGTTCATTATTTGCAAGAGTCACTACTACAGCCTTCAAACTGCCTCCTCTGGTCTGCAGGATCCTATGAGGGACAAAGCAGCACATGAACACACATAGTCTTCAGATGGTAGCCCATAGACACACATGGAGTTGAAGCCATCCTCACAGAAGCAGTGAACACATGTTATCATTTAATTAATGGGTTCATGAATACATTGAGTGCAACACAACCTCTTCTTATTATAGGCTATTTTATACTGCTCTTGTTCTGTGTGTGTGTGTGTGTGTGTGTGTGTGTGTGTGTGTGTGTGTGTGTGTGTGTGTGTGTGTGTGTGTGTGTGTGTGTGTGTGTGTGTGTGTGTGTGTGTGTGTGTGTGTGTGTGTGTGTGTGGGTGTGTGTGTTTATTCAGTGCTCAAACCTGAGAAATACCAGAGGCACATCTTGAGCACGATGAATAGAAATGCAGCAAGCCTTAATGTTTAGAAGGCATGGAGTGGTGTCAATCTACTGATGCTTTGTTGGGGAACCTATTTCAAGCTTCACTTCCTTGCCCATGTTAGGTAAATGAGAAAGTAAATTGAACTGAGTATCGATGCTATTTTCCAGCAAGTTGGATATCAGCCTCAAGGCTTTTGTATTCACTTTATGGAATAATCAAATGTCCTTTAGCTAAAATTATATTCATTACTTAAGTGCATACAATGCAAAGGTTGTCATCAGAAAAAGGAAATTAATGTAGTGTAATGTTATACTGGCAAAAATTGGAATCAAACCATGAACACAGAAATCACAGTCCACGACTGAAAAATAAACCATTTGGTCAATTGTAGTTAAGTTAGGCCAGCAGTAGGCCTACACAACAAACAAAATGAATTGCTAGAACAGAAATATGGATTAATGTTTAACTAATGTCTGCAAAATATGCTGCCATAGGACAGAACAGAAAGGACAGTCCAGCCTCTGTGATGGTTAATGGAGAGAAAGCAAACACCAACTAAAAGCTCATGTAGGCCTACACATCTGAGGCAATGTGCCTGGCTGCTAGCTTCTCCAATCTCATGACCGTGTGAGTGCTAGCCCTGATTGTGCTAGTAATAGCTTTAGCATGTAAAAATTGAGCAAGGTGCTAACATAGGCCTACTAGCTTGCAACTGCATTACATCACTGCAGAATATTTGATTAGCCTTAGTTTTACACAATTCACTTCAGTCAGCTGTTTTTTGTTATGGTTCTCATAATTTTTTGGGATGTATTCTATAAATTTACAAATTGCTTTGATTATTTTATCCAGCCATTCAACAAAATTTAAGCTTACACATTTAGCTTACGTCTTTATTTCAGTTAAGTCATTAACTTAAAGAAATTAAAGCCTTCTTGAAATAGTTCAGTTAAAAATCCCAAAATCAAGAAGCCTGTAGAATATTCTTCTTTCTGTCTCTGTTAAGCTCTGTTAGTTGGGTTGGTTGGATCTGACAAATCACAAAGTAGGAACGGCTGACCCTCACACAGATCTCAAGCTAGACAGCTAGCTAGCCAGCTAACCGGGAGTAAACATGCAGAGTCTTCAGTCCATCTATTCCTGGACATTACCTGTTTCCCATGCACCAGTATTGTGGTGATGTGAGGAGCTATAGAGCTGGCAAACTTCTTGGTAATGGCAGCAGCATGGCGCACTACCAGCCTACAGTTTGGCCAGATTCAAGTGTTAACATAAGACAAGATTTTGTGAGGATGTCAGACAGAAAAACAACAGATAAAAGTTAGTTATTGTGGTTAAGTGAACCCAAAACAAAATAAACAGCAAACCCTGTTTGATTATTTTAACTTAATAAAATACTGACTGTGCTGGATTTCACCATCTTAGAGGGCATCATTAGTCCTGAACGCTTCCCTACTGTCATGTTCTTATTAGATCTGGACACTGCGGTTTTCCTCTATGTATTTGGACTCCAGAAGGACTGGACTAATGGCAATGAAACATTAATTTAAACGACAGACAGGAGGGCAATTTGTGTATGTGTGTGAGAATATCAGACCAAAGCTTTCTGCTGCCAGCTCTTCTGTAGAGTCTCTCAAGTTCATCCGTCAGGTTCTCTGGAAGCAGAAAAATGTTTGTGTTCAGACATAAAAAATATTTTCAAACAACATGTAGTTACTGTATATGTAAATGCATCGCCCATTATTGTATTTATATTCATTATTCCATAACAGCTTTTCCAGAGACTTGGGATCTTAAAGAAACACTACAAACTTTGGACTGAATAAGGGAGAAAAAAAGGGTCAGGGCTTATAATACTACTTCAACATGGCCTATACATTTTTTCAGCACTTGCTCAAGATGAGTTGGAAATACTTACATGTTCTACTTATTTTTCAAAGCTACTGCTGCAAGCTAACAAGGAGTGAGGATTACCTGAAAGCTCGCTCTCATTTGCTTTTGCACGTGTCTGGTCAATATTACATAGCTGTTCCTTTCAAACTACAGGGTTTCAGTTGTAAACATCAAAATTGGGAAAAGTCAAGCCAGTAAAATATAGAATAGGTCTGTTAATCCCTTACACTACAGGATCAGTTGAGCAGATATCTGGTTTGAAACACTTTTCACGATTTTCGAGAGGGGGAAACGTACCGCAAATCTCCCCAATTAATCTTCAGTGTTGGGCCAGTATATCCCACATTGCTTGTGTGTGTGTGTGTGTGTGTGTGTGTGTGTGTGTGTGTGTGTGTGTGTGTGTGTGTGTGTGTGTGTGTGTGTGTGTGTGTGTGTGTGTGTGTGTGTGTGTGTGTGTGTGTGTGTGTTTTTGTGTGTTTTCTTACCATCTTTTGCAAGGAATGCCGGACCTTCTCTCCTCAAAATGATGCTTGCAAGTTGAGCCTGACTTGCCAAGCAGTCGCTGTCCTGAGAAATGACACACACACATGGGGAGAAGAGACCCGTTATCTACCATAAAGACACTAATAAGCCGTAATGAAACTTTTATTGTTATAACAAATTATTTTCTGCAATTGCGGGAATAATAACTGTGTTGATAACAGCATCCTTGTGCATGAAACAAAAAATAAAGCATTATAGCTTGTCATACAAGATTGGGGTTAATTATTTATTATTTGCTTGAAATTTTTGATAAAGTTTTTATATTATTACATTTATTACTTCATACTGGTGCTAACATAATTAGATAATTAAACAAAGACTAAGAAAAGGAACTCTGGAGTGTTCACTCCAAAACTATTTGTGTGATGGAACCTAAAAAAACACAACAGTCTGACATAACTGTGCTTTTTTTCAGTAGTCCAGAAATTGCACATAACATTTTAAATGGCTTACTTCCTGTTGGGTTTACGATTTTCCTCCAATAGACTTTTTTGTGCGTCTCACTGTGCTTCATATGCTAACCAAAGTTCAGACTTGTTTGTGAAACCACGACGAAGGGCTCAATTTTAGCAACTTTGTACCAGGCACAGATTAGATTCCTAAAATGACACGTTTTTCAACGGTTCTGTCAATCTTTTTAAACTACTTCTCTTTCATCTGATACTCCTGCTAATATTACTACGACTATCCTGAATTCCTCATGGAACCAAACATATGTTAACTGCAGGAGGTGTAGGTGGAGGTAATATTCAGGTACGAAGCCGGATTGAAGAGCAGTTAATTGTAACAAGACTTGAACGGACAAAACCTCACCTTGAGGCAAAATTATTTTCAAATGTTATAAAGAAATGGGAGACATTAAGCCAAATCAGCATTGGCAATGTAAATGAATCAACAAGGGGGGGGGGGGGGGTATCTTTTGCACAAATAAAAAACAAACCATTCACTTTTTTTCTGAGATGAGGAGGCAGGTGTACTTGAGCCTTGTTTACCCCTTTTTAAAATAAATCCTTGGTATTGAGATATACACTGCCTGGCCAAAAAAAAGTCCCACACTAATATTGGTTGGAACGCCTTTAGCTTTGATTGCGGCACGCATTCGCTGTGGCATCGTCTCCACAAGCTTCTGCAATGTCACAACATTTATTTCTGTCTTACATCAATTTTTCGCCAAGATCTTGTGTTGATGACGGGAGATTCGGACCACTGCGCAAAGTCTTCTCCAGCACATCCCAAAGATTCTCAATCGGGTTCAGGTCTGGACTCTGTGGTGGCCAATCCATGTGTCAAAATGATGTCTCATGCTCCCTGAACCACTCTTTCACAATTTCAGCCCGATGGATCCTGGCATTGTCATCTTGGAACATGCCCGTGCCATCAGGGAAGAAAACATCCATTGATGGAATAACCTGGTCGTTCAGTATATTCAGGTAGTCAGCTGACCTCATTCTTTGGGCACATCACGTTGCTGAACCTAGACCAGACCAACTGCAGCAACCCCAGATCATAGCACTGCCCCCCAACAGGCTTGTGAACTTTTTTTTGGCCGGGCAGTGTATTTTCAGTAAATTATTTATAATGAATACACAGTAAATCATCATTCTGGAGTTAGATTTAGCTGTTTCTGCTGCGACTGCTGCATGTTTGACTGTTAGCAGTTTCAAATGGAGAGATCCCCAGGCTGCTGCCCTTACCACAGTAACTCACACTGTTTACCTGGGGATGGCAGCAGTCTCCCCTCATACGCATCAAGTTGCAGGACACTTATTTTCACCTGTCACTACGACTTAGCAGTGACAAGGACCTGATGGCCCGTGAAAGTAAATACCTGAAGTGTATTTATTGCAATATATTACAGGCACAGTGCCAAGCTCAGGGAACACCTCCTACAATTTACACATGGACATTTTTCTTATACATGAAGGATTTATAGAGCTATTTTGTGTCATTATGGAAGCACAACAGTTAAAATAAATGTAATAGAAACTGCCCATTAAAGCTAATAAACTCACATGGAACTTCTGGATGATCTCATTGGTTGGCTTCTGCAGCCACTCCTCCACGTTGATCTCCGGCTGCTGCTCCAGGTCTGACACGTTGGGTGTGCTCATCTGTCTCTTCACTTTGGAGTGTTTTGGCAGCTCCAGCTCCTCAAAGCTCCTAAACTCTGGGATCCTATGCACACACACACAGACACAGTTTTAGTATACAGACAGAAGATTCATATGTAGTTGTTGTACTGCTTTTTCCATTTACCTATCAATTGATCAACCGATTGAATTGATTTATTGATCCTAAACTCATCAAAAACCAATTTAGAAACATGCATGACTTGATCCCTTCTTCGACCATGTAATGGAAGCTTTTTTTGATAAACTGACAAGAGGAGGGTCTTACTCTGCCTCGTTGACACGCAGGAAGTCCAACTGCTCCACCACAGCTCCAGATATCAGGGTCTAAAAGGTCAAAGAGAAAAAAGGACACATTCAATTCTTTGGAAAGGGATTATTATTATATATATATTTACACCGTGATGAAATTCTAGGAGCAAAGAACCAAAACACAACGAGTACAAAGGAGAAGTTATGGGCGGAGAATAGACAAAGCTAAGACAACACAGTGACACAGCCTCTGCCCAAACCAACTTTGAGGTTCTGCCCACAGAGAGATGGTAGTCAAACATTCCACTAGAAAGACATGACCAGTTGCGTGTATTGCAGAGAAGTAGGATCCAGAATACCTTGTTCAGATTAGGTTAACTCTCTGATACATACAATATTCAGTTCAATTCAGACAATTTTGAAGGGGGTGAGGAGAATGTTTGCAGCCTCCTTTAGAAGTAGGTATGGGGTCATGTCTTTACACAGCTGATGAGAGAGCCTGAGAAAAACAGACAAACCCTAAGGTCAAATACCTTCTGCATGTACAGAAAAAGAAAGACAAGGTAAGGGCAGAAGTGGAAATTCATTAATAATGAATTCTCTACATGACTCTGCCAAGTAATATACCTGTCATATCTCGGAAATTATGTTAAGTTTATTTAAGTGTTTTGGTCTTGTGACTTTTTGAATTAACCTTCCCTCTCGTTTCAGAATCCCTCTCCTGTGATTGTTCGCCCCGCCCCTGATTGTTTCCACCTGTTCCCCATTACCTGGTGTATTTATTGTCCTCGTCGCCCTTTGTCCTGTGCCAGTTCGTGTTTGTTCATGGTGAATTTCTACCGGTGTCATTAAGCCACGAATACGCCTCAGAGCTTTGAGCAACGTCGTGATTTAGTCGCTTTTGTTCCCAGTGTTTTTTCCTCTTTAAGAGTGATTTTGTGTTGATGCTGTTTTTTGTCCATCATAATGGATCTTTGGTTTGAATAAACGTCTTTTTTGTTAAAACAGGTGTGAGTCGTGCATTTGAGTTCAATCCCGTTTTCTCAGTCGTAACAATACCAACAAAAACAAATTCAAAGACTTGTAGAAGGTAATCATACTGATATTGGAGAGAAAAACCCAGAGGGTGATAACCCACAGCTATAAATCCCCGAGATGATTTTTGTCAAAAGAGTCAGTGTAAAACACACCTGTTTAAATAGTGCACTTTGTGACAAAAAGCTACCTTTAAAAGTAACTTTAACTCAGTTCACTGTTTCAAATGAACAAATATGTTCAGCAGTGACAAGTTAGTGTCTAAAAGGAAAAGTTTTAGTATTTCAAAATCATATGTAGCCGTGTAGGAGCAAAGAGTGCAGTTCAAGCTGACTTGCTCCTTGGTTCTAAATGTGATATTAGCCATTCCAACTGAAGTCGAAAACAAATATAAGAGGCGTAGGAGAATAGAAATACTGCTCCCCATAACAATGAGGTCTGTGATGAAGTGTTTCAAAGCTGTAGGAGTTAGCTGTGAAGTGAATAGCAAATAGGCTAAGGCGAGGAATAACTTTTCAGAGGGAAAAAAGGAGGATATAAGGAAGTCTCTGCTGAACACCAAGTCGCAGTGGGAGGCAATATATGGCTAGAAACCTTGTTATAAGTTTGATAAAGCAGTAAAAGTTATCAATGTGAAAATAATTCTAATCTACCTTGGCCTAATTTTAATTTCTTTGCTTGGATGTGTTGAAATCCTGCAATACCAATACAGTCCAAAACTGAGAGCTATGTGCAGTAAACTTTTTTAAGGACTAATTTTGAATGAATGAATCCCGCTGAAAACTTTCCAATGAGTTCAACATCTTCAGATATGACATGTACAAGACATCCAGCGACACAAAGTATGTGTAAGCAATGCTAAAACGGTACTCCGGTTCAACCGAAATTAATTTATTTTTGACTCTTGTGGACAAGACAAGGGTTAGGGATAGGGTTTAGGTTAAGTGGACTCGTTAACAATTAGTTGCTCATTCAGGAGATACAGAGAAACAATATCATTCATTCTGAGTTTTGTTCGGTTCTGCCTGATGAATGTATTTCTAATAAACACTCCGTTTGTAGCTCAGTTTTTGGTCTCCACCAGGAGAAATGTGGCTCTTTAAACTGCTATATGCTCCTCTATGTTTAAAGTTAGAGGCTTCAATCGTCTTTCTATTAATTGGTTCTGGGCGTGTTCAACTCCTCGTAACAATCTTAGTCAGATAGTATAAAGTCCATGACAGAATTTCCCTAATTCTCACTTGGATTATCAGGTGAGTAAACATTGAATTTATGTGTTTATGGTCTCAATGACTAGTTTAATATATTCTTCAAAACAGCATGATGTTCAATTTGTAAATTTTGGTACCATTTAGAGACAAATAAATGATAAACTAGCGATATGCCTTAGATATGGCTGTGTTCTAAGGAGTAATGTTGAGAGGGTGATGCCAGGGTGTTGTTGAGTCAAGGTGCTATACATTTTTTTGTCCTAGAACTTTGAGCATTTCAAGTTGTGTTTTCAGCTCATGAATGTTGGCAGTAGCAATTCTGTCAGCTACAAATCACTGCTTGTCTCCCATACCTACTACATTGTTAATTATTAAATATTGACAATAGCAGCTTCAAACACATATGTTGTTGTTATTTTATGGCCCTTCCAGTGGCTGTGAAAGCAAAAGCTAGCAAATAAGACCCATTTTAATGTGAATCTTCCTTTAAAGTTTTTGCTGTGCTTTGTTTCAAGATGTGATTCATGATTCATTTTAAGTTCTTCCCACCTTTGAGAATACAGTGAACTTGAGACCTGTCTGACAGCTTCCCATTAATTAATTAGTTATACTGCTGAACCAAGTAGGCTGGTTTCATAGCATCTGTGACTCCCTATGCATATATAATTCATGCCCTCATACCACAAATGCGTAATAACCCAGCGATGTAAATGGATTCAGTAATGCACATTGGCACTGGGGCTTCTCTGCAGTCATCTCCACAGGCCAAATGTTACCCTGTAGGGATAGATCTCTAATCTATTAATTCACCATTTAATTTGTTGTTGTCCCCTGAAGTCCTTCCATATTCTTGGCAAGCCACAAAAAGCTTAACCCAATAGTTTCCATCTCCTTCTTTTAACCTTACGGGATCAATTTACTTTCACCTTTCCCAAAACAGTATGCCTTCCAAATTGAATCCGTCAGACCAAGGTCAGAACATAGACAAACAATGGCACTGATATTGAAAGAAGGAAAACATTTAAGATTAAGGGATGGACAACCTTCTTGAAACCAGGAGATGAAGCCCCACAAAACCATTTATTGAACATGTGTAATATTAGGCAATTGTTTATTCCGTAGTTTGCTGTAAAAGCCAGAGACGACAGAAGAACAGGTGGTTGTTTTCCCCAAGACAGCCATCTTTAAAAAAAGCTCCAATAAGAGGAATGGTAACATTGATTCAGTTATCCACCTGTGTTGATTGGAATTGTAATATCTACCATTTTTATACTTCAGTCTAACCATGAAAAAGGTAAAAGAGACTCCAAACAAAGTATTGAATTGCTATTATATTTTGTATATGTATTTCATCAATTTAATTGATCACTTGGATAGTGTGGCATGTATAAGATACGCTATTATTTTAAAAAATGTGTTATAATGGAATACTTCTTGTGTGTCACCATTAACTAACTACTGACTGTTAACGCATGAAATAATCCAATGAGGGAATTCCTTGCAATTTGCCTCCTCAAATACAGTGTGGCTAACCATTACCAAAACAACAAAACAATACAAGAAAGAAGTCATAGCATCTGTAATAATAAAGGGTCATTTAAGCAACTGATGTAGACAAGAAGTAAAAGTGGTAAATACTTAGATATAACAAAATGATGTTTAAATCAGTTTGAAAGAAAATAGCAACAGTGTAATAATAATAATAATAATAATAATAATACATATTATTATTATATTTTATATATATTTTAAATACAACCATTACTTATAATAATACTATTATGATTATTAAAGTAATGATTATTCTTTTTCTACATTTCTTTTAATTAGTATTAAACAATTGATGCAAGAGAGTTAATTTAAAAAAAAGTTAATTAAAAAATTACAAATATTATTTGGTACTTATTGGGGATAAAATGTAAATGTTTAAGTTTTTATATCTCAGGGTATACTGTATGCAACTATGCACATGCTTCTTTTTTTACTGTGTATATAATCCTAAAAAAAGAAATAAGATAAACACATTTAACTGAATCCACACACCTGAAGTCTGTCCACATGAACTTTGACCCCTCCAATTTCGCCTTTCTTGAACGAAGCCAGCATGTCCAGGACCGGGTTGAAGCGGCTTCCCCTGGTGAAACAGAATGACTCATTTCCAAGAGGGCACAGAACACTAAATCTGTCCCATTGAGAGGAAAACATCTGAGCTAACAATTATATTCCATATACAGAACACAACACGTGTATAAAACAAATCATCAGTAGAGAGGAGTTCCAGCTGAAATCTCTCTCGATAAACCAGCACATTTTACCCAGACCCTCATAGCTTTATTTGCTCAGCTGTCGCCTCCTATACAGGTCATCCTCCCGATCAATAGCAAAATAATGACTATTGAGTTTGTTCTTTGAGAGCCCGTTGACTCATTCCATATACTGCAGTGTGGCTGTTTAAGTGCTTGTAACACATTTAAAATATGGCTTTCTGGATAATGGTCAATACTGCCGTAATCAGCCCACCAGCCAGGCTATAGTGATATAAATGAGAAACATTATCGCCCAATCAGCAAGCAAATACAATTGCACCTCCCTGCTATGAAGATAAATAGTGCACATGGGGGGGAAGAAAAACTTTGGATTTAAGAACAATAACCAAATTGCCTTATTGTTAGAGTCATTGCATTTTGTTGTCAGTATCAGATGGAAAGAGAGAGACAGAGGATGGTGTGTTGGGAGATAGGTGGAAGAAGAATAACTTAAGAAAGCTGTAAGAGGACGAGAAAAACAGGATACAAGATCTATTTTGAAGTGTATATTACTTGATGTTATCTTCACGGATGAGGACCAGAAAGAGAGGACGTCCCTGCATCTTCCAGCACTGTTTGATGAACTGCAGGGCGTTCTGCCGACACAAACACACAGACACACACAGTCAAACACAGACACACACAGACGTTGGCATATCAGATAGGCATAGGCTAACATCGTACCGTTCTAAAGATCGCAGCTTCCACTGTTTCTGAATAAAACCTCCTCATCTGTCAAAGTCATCAAAGTTTGGAATTATATGTTTTTGATTACGAAGAAGAAATAATGTACATTGTCCTGTATCTTTATCATGTTTTACAATGTATATTGTGTATCTTCATTTATAGGAATTGTATTTGTAATGCATATTCTGATTTTAAGATTTATTTATTTCACAGTCAGCAGTAATGACCAACATACTGTAAATTATTTTCTGAGACTTTAAATGTGTTTCGATCTAAATGATGTATTTTTTCTGATTTACCCCACATTTTATAACCTTTGCTGCATCAGTTTAAGCTCACCTAAAGGGATCAAGCATAACTACACTTTGCACAGAAATGGGAACTGATCAAACAACAGAGAAAGGAGCTAGCTTATTTATCTTAACTACACTATGTACATATATACATCATACAATCAGGGGTTGAACCACGGGAATCAGGATCAGGGAGTTATATTAGACGTGTATTAAACAAATATGCAGGTTCTTAAATGTACATATTTGTTATATAAAAAGGGCTCTATCATGCTAATGTTCATGTTCATATTTACTGTTATCTTGTGCCTCTACTGTGACGTGTCTCCATGCTTTAATGTTCAAAAAGGTCTTTACTCTTCTCATATTGACTGTGTTGCAGCACCTCTTCACTGTAAAAAAAAAAGCTTAGATGTCTAAATCAAAGTTAAGATATGATCATAAAGTATATTTACCTTTTCTATGGGTATATATAAAATAGATACGCGATCAAACCATATCGGCTTATTTTCAGTCTTTTCATAAATGTCAGGTTGCAATTCTAAGGAGTAGAAAGGCTGAATATATCCTTGTTATTAAAGTTCCTCGGAGCACATAATAAGCTCTGGAGTCATGGCAACGATAAATAAGTGTGACCTGGGCTTACCTTAATGTCATCAATCAGCAGCATAACATCTTGGGACAAGTAAAAGTCACTCAGATCAAACACTATTGGGTAGCACACCACCGTCTTGCCCAGGATACGATAAATCTGGAGGGAGGCGAAAACACACACACACACACACACACACACACACACACACACACACACACACACACACACACACACACACACACAACGTATTGCATTAGAAGACGGATGGCTCACAAGTAGCCACGTATACATTATTTTGGGCAGTGTATAACACAAGCCATCAATCCTCAAATAGAGCAGACACACAAGAGCTACACTACCACTGCTGAAAACACACACATAGCACATAGTACAGAACTGGTAGAAACCCTTTTCACACATACAGATTGTTGCAGCGGCACACATACAGACACTGATGATGATAACGCCCTCTGGCAATCTGCCATCTTCCCCATAAATGTCCCATTATAATATTGTCTTAGCATGGCGTAGGGAGCCATAATTCATTTTTTAGACAGTGCCTTTGTTTGAAAAAACTACTGCTGTGGCTCGACTTATTTGGTGACCTCCATTATAGAGAAACTGCAAACAACATTAGCAAGAGACATTAGTGCACACACAATTCCATGGACACTTTATTCTAAATGCAATAAATCCAGAGAAAAAGTTAAATCTATTCAGCTTAACTAATGTGTAGATTAAGATAAAAACTTTTTGGTTTTTCTTTTCTTCATTTCTTTAAGTTTTTGAGCTGTTGGCTACGGTGGCCGAAACGTGCAGACGCGCTACAAAGGCCCAAAACCATTCCATTTGGAGAAAACGCGACGCAGTTTGAGGAAACGATGCAAATATAAAAACACAAATGAGCCAGAACACATGCAAATGAAAGAAACATCTTCACTATTCAGACTTTGAATATGAAATGCTGAAGCGGGGACAATAAACAGGGATACACACAGCTCGGACCGAAGTGCTTGTTGACATTTGGGGATTATAAAGTTGGCCAACTGTCACTGTTGGCCGACTAAGTCTTGTTCATAATTGTACGTATTTTGTCAATATATTTGAAATGATAGACAAGTTATGTTAGCTAGCTAGCTTACAGCAGATCTGCAATGTCGGAAAGAATCATGTGATCACATTGTTAAAATAAGCCAATCAAACTAATGAAAGTGTTTCTAGTCGTTGAAAAGCATTTGCCCCTGTCGGCCACCACAGTTGTCTTCTCATAAACTATTGGAAATGTTTACATGTGGGAGACTTGTTAGTGGTCAAGCATGACCTGTGCAGCAGAGATTGCAAATATGCGTGTGCATGTACCCTTTGTGCACATGTTTGTATATGCATTTTGAAAATCCATATACCTTGCAGGTCCCGATGCAGCCCACCGGCCTATCTGGACGCCCACTCAAGCCCAGCTTCTTATTGATGGCAAGGAAACGGTACGCCTGCAGAAAGACACACATATAGTATTCACACACACAATGCACTTGTGAGCAAGCATAATCTAGTACTAACATTTCTGAATTTAAAGAAAACTGTAATCTTAATGTGTATCTTTACAATTTCCTATGAAATTTAAAACATCAGTAACACTTTCTATCTCACCTATGTCTATATTGTATTATAAACATGTGTTATAAATGGCTTATTGCACAGCACAATTAAAGTTATAAGATCTCATATCCATGCATAATGCTTTCAATATATAATAATCATAGCACATTCTTTTGGGATTAAAAATATAAGTAACACTTGTTATGTCTATAGGTAAATTAAAACACACTTATAACGCATTATATTCTGCTTACTGCACTATAAATCTACAGTTATCAGCACTTGCATAATGATTTTTAACAAAAACACATTATAAAGCATTTTTTTAAGACTTAGAATATAAGGTCAAGTACTATAATACTTCATAATTATTGGCCACTTCTGGACATTGTTTTCCAAGGATAATGAAAAAAGAAAATATAAAGACTAATTCCTTCAAAGAAAAAATGTCAGTGAGTCACAAGTAATGGTTTGTGATGTAAAAGGTGTTTGTAAAATGTTTTAATATGTGTGATGATAGAGCATTTTGAATTTCAAAGAGTGCTTCTAACATCATTAGAGTACTTTTAAGAATATCCATGATAATTCCATGTCTATAACACATAATAAACCGACTTATCATGAGTTACATTCTGGGTATCAAATAATAAAGCATGTAAGATCTATTATTATAATACCTCATAATTGCTGGTCACTACAGCAGGAGGTTATTTGAAGAAAACCATGTCAGTGAGTGAACTGCAATTAGGACAAATGAAGATACTCATAAGTCATTCTAACATGGTTGACCTCTGGCTTTCATGTAAAGCCCTATGAATAATGCGTCCAACCATCATTAAATAGTGCTTTTAAATAGATCTTAACACATTGTAAGTATATTTATAATGTGTTATAGATATGGGCATCACCTTCTAGTGTACCCAAAATATCAGCGTCCATATCATAATGAAAGTCCCCGAAGCAAATGATCCACTGAGACATTGCTGTTGTTGCAACCAATACGAGCGGAAATTACCACCATATGGCAGCACCACCCACTGATATTAACTCTGTGTAAAGTTATGAGACGTGGCGATAATGAAAGGTCCCTGAGCTGCCATCAGCTGCATGCTTAGTGGACCCAAGCACACCCATGGGTACTGGAAAAGATAACACTGTTGCACTGAGATGCACAGGCCCATAAGAAAAGACACTAAGAAGAGACCTAGCTGAGCCCTTGTTAGATACATAAATGACTGCATGCTGTTTGATACTTTCCAAGTAAGCCTCTTAGCATATGCTGTGTGCTACAAAACCCAAATTCATCATAAATATTAACAAATGCTAATTGACATTTTACCAGGTCCCATCTCGCTAAGTTGCCTTTCTAATTTCCTTCTATTGTGACATATATGCAGTTTACAAAAAATAGAGGTAGATTTATCATAAATGTACATTTTTAAACAATGGTGCATGGGTGTCCATTCTCCATTCATTTGGCTTATCTGTAAGGGTAAGGGTGAGTTTGTTGAAAATGCCTCCAAACAAATCTCCTGCTGACTTTATCTTCCGAGCAGATTTCAAACAGTGATAAAATGCAAAGTTTAGATCATAGAAGCATAATTTGTGTATCTGCTCGTTGATTCAGATCTGCTGAAAAAGTAATGACCTCAGCCCATGAAAACATGACTTCCTTGTCTTATTGGTTAAAGTGTTGGATCCTTACTATAAAAACATATGCTTGGACAGGCAGTACACTGGCTTGATTTAAATGCTGTTATGTTTGTATTTTCAAATGTGTTTCATTCCTACAAGAAAAAGAAAAGGCTTCTGAAGAGGAGGAAAGAAACAAGAAGAAGTCCATTATGTTGAGCCTGAGTAGGTGATTTTGAGAGTGTATTTATGTTGTTATGCTCCTGGGGCTCTTTGTTCCCCAGCTCCATATGTGCATAATATGAAACATTACGGAGACATTTTAAGGGATTTAATGGTCTCAGCAATGTTTTCCCTAGATCAAATGTTCACTGTATGTTTCTAAGTCTATAATTTAAAATCACCTGCCTGCAGCTTATAGCTTACCGTTACAAATGGAAACCTACCCCTATAAGTTCTGGGTCTTTTTCTTGATGTGTCTACGCTGGCTGAATTCATATTCAAAACTAAAATTCCATTTTAAGCGTCTACCTCCCTTTGTTATTTTGCTATTTCTTCTTAAAAAAAGCCATTACCAATCACTTACATTAAGAAATAAATGCTCAAACATATCTGGACCGACTAAACAAAAGCAACAGAACATTAGCTCTGGAATGGTACAACATCTTTTTACGAAGTATCTGTCTTCTAATCAGCTGTTATCTCAATATAATTCATTATATATATATATATATATATATATATCATAATTTTTTCCTGCTTTTTAAAAAATGATTTACATTTGTATATTTATTGTTTTATTTTTTTAAACACATTATTATTTAAGTTTTTAATTGATATCTTCTGTTTCTTTCATGTTTACTTCATTTTATTTTACGGACTTTAAAGAAATAAGTTTGTATTTTCATTAAAGAACATGTACTGTATGGCAAGCCAAGTTAATAAACAGAAGTTTATAGAATAAATATTAAAACATTTTAGTAGGTTCAGTTTGTGTAATAATTTAGAATTATGTAGGAACCTGTTTGCATTGAACCCTAGGAACAGAACATAGTGATAACCATTGTGGGTTGTACCTGATCAATGAATAATATGTACATCCCCCCCAGCTCTACAGCAGCAAGATGTTCTGTAGTGTACTCAAGTCAGAAGTCATGTCTCAAGGCTACTGGGAAATCCTGAGTCATGTCAGCGCTCAGGTATTAAGCCACTTTACGAGCTGAAAAATGTTAGCATCAGCAGCAGCTAGGAGAGAGTTTGATATTAATGCTCAACTCCAACAGGGTTTGGCTGAGGAAGATGGGCTCCCAGTAGCAGAGGTCAAGATTCACACTTAATTAGTGGACTGAAATTCCGCACTGTCAGTCAAGCTGGGAAAAATATAATACCCCTATGTTCAATTTATATTTTTCAGGCTGGTTTAGCTCTAACCCTAAACCTAACTCTTATCAACCCCTTCGTTTTATGTTTGCACATTATCAAAACCAATGCCAAATTACCCAGAAATACAGATAAATAGAAATCTATGGCTGTTTTTCTCAACTATTACACAGTTGATTCATCAAAGGGCTCCCCAGTCGTCGATACAAAGCAGAGGAAAGGGTCAAGGCACTCTCCCTCAATCATCTTTAAAAAGCATTCAGAGATGGAGCTCAATCCTATCAGTTTCCAGATAAAAGCTTCTTACTGCTGTGATGCCTGCTGTCAAATGCACGAGTCAAAGATGCAAAGAGAAAGAAGATGGACATTGATTTCTCGGCTGTGGCGTGACACTCTACACAATTCACTGTTTATGTGTGAATTGAAGCGTTTGCATTGTTTGAAATACATGTTCTGATGTGTTTGGCTTAGTGTGAAACCAGAGCACTCATTCCCTTTGTGACTGGCTTTACATTTTTTAATTTTAATACCTCCTAATCTGTGCCATCATAAAACAGCATCAGCACTCCCACACATCATGTGTCACTGCAGGAAATGTGCCTATCAAGCCCACCATGCCGCATTCTAACGCCTCAAACCATGTGCAATCGTCGATGACCGCCAATAGGTGGTGCTCTGCTACTCCAGTGTACTTCCTCTATGTTTTGAAAAGCCTGAGCTGAACAGAACAGGACACAAGGGTTTGGCCAATTACAAGAAATTACACTGAAAGAAGAGAAAATACTGTCTTTCTGTAACGAAAGGGAGATGTTAACGGAGGATTAAGTTACATTGCAAAGCCCTGACCTAACAGGCGAGAATGAGTCCCAGAGGAGAAAAGCCATGGGAGGTCGGGAAAACCTCTGCACCCCACACTTCCTGTGTGCAGAATACCAATGAAGAACGAGAACACGAAGGAAGCCAATCAAAGCATCCTTTCTTTCCCTCACATTTCCACTGAACGCAGCACAAACAGAAAGCCTGACAGGGTGCAGAGATAATAAAAACTGTATTTTACACTTCTGCAGTGTGAGAATATATAGCTACTTACTGAGAGACTCTACACAACTTTCACAGGGACAATCTTCAGTTTGATGGGAGTTCAGACAGCAGCAGGTTACTTCAAATTTTTTATCGCTGCTGGGTCGCTGCCCCAAATGGTGTAAATGTAACTGTCCTGTCACAAAAACTGCAAAACAGAATTACTTTTACAGAACATGCTGTCATCCAGAGAGACTTAGAATGCAACAACTTCTCAAAATGATACTGTACAAGCTGATTGAATCAGTGAATCTCCGTGAAGCAATCCTCTATGAGAGCGACTTGAACATAGGGATAAATCCAAAGTCTAAGCATCAGGTGAAGCTTAGGCCTTCAGTAGTTTCTCCCACCAAATCAAAATGGGTTAGGGTTGTCTTCCAAAAGTTCCAATCTTTTAGGTACAGGATTCTGTTTGACAGCACATCCTTGCTGAACTGTGGTGGAGGATTGTTATTATAAAAGGCATTTTGAACTGAAAAGGATGAACATGATTTGACTAACTCTTCCTGCTAAAGCACCATCTTAGCTTCTGGTGGACTTAACTTATCATTTTTATAATATTGTCATAACCAGAGTTGTATCAGAGTCCTGTGAAGAGCAAGCAACAGCATCAGAAGCAGTTGTGTGAATCGACACAAAGAGGCCATTTTTCGTTCAAAACAACAAAGGGGACTTCCAAAAAGTGTGTAATGGATGATCAGAACACGAGAATATGTTTCCATTAACGGAAAAACAAAGATTGCACTGAAGGCTTTTTGGAAAATATATTTCCCCCCGCCTCCAAACTGGCTTCAGCAAGAGTTTGATTGACAGATGGCTCATCCAATCACCCTCTAGCAAGAAAGGTTTTTGTACTGCCATCCATTTTCCTAATCTCTTAATATTGTCATTTTTGCCATCGGTCAAAATGATTCAAGCAAGGTTGAAAAATTCCGGGAATTTCCCTTAATCATCTTTTCAGAGTGTCTCTTCGGGATGATGCATGAGAGTCTTTAGCAAACAAAATGTCATATACAAAGATTCCCACATTGGCTATCAGATATAAAAACAGGGGGAGAAAACAGCTAAAAGGAAGGCTTTTTTGAGGCAAAGAAGTGATTTGCAAAGGGATAAGCGTTATGGTGTGCGCGTGGAAATAACACATTGTAAAATGTAATTGTCACTTTCTCCCTCGTCAAGCAGCTGTTGTCAACACAATCAAACGGCTGCGGGGGATGAGGTGAGGTGGACAAGAGCAGCCTGCAGCACTTGGAGATGGTGGAGACTCCGAGATAAACAGATTCTGTCAAGGAAGAAATGGCTGGGCTCGGGATTTAATATTCAGCACGGCTCCCGCTCTGCATCACAATTGCATTTCCATCTGAGAGGCTCAGCACAGAAAGAGGCAGAGGGGAGGCGAGGGAAAGGTAACAGGTATGACAGTTCAAAGGCAGACGATATACCTGGAGGAGCAAGTTGTGAGCTGTAACGGACATAATGGGGGCGGGGCAGGAAGCAAGGCCCAGAGGGGGAGAACGGGGTTAGAGAAGTGGATATGACGGGTGTAGCAGTATAGAAGGACAGAAGGTAAGGCCTGGAGAAAAATAAAGAACAGAACCCGGAGAGATGATACGATGCGAGAAATTGTTTGTTTATAGAGGGTGGCGAGGAGAATAGACGCTTCATAACAGACATGACAGATGAGGGACAGAGGCTAGGCAGGAGACCAGCGTTTGAGTGATGGATATGCCAGTGGAGAGATGGAACATGGGGCGATAGTAGACTTCAAACAACACACATGCAGATGAGAGACATTATCTAGAGGAGAAAGCAGGGTGTGAGTGAGAGATGTGATGGAAGTGAAACAGAAGTTGGGAAGGAGGTAGTGCCAGGGTGTCACAGATATGACAGTACGAATGGTGTTATCCGCTCAGGATGAAAGACGCAGAGTGGGCAGGGTGGGAATAGCAGCTACAGTTGGACATGTTCTTCATAAAATGTTCAAAAGGGAGTAAGTTCCGGACACTTTTATTTAAAATCAAGACACCAACCAGATGTGATGTCCATGATTCTGTCCATGCCAGAGCAATAATGTATCAACTAAGATGTGTCCTCCCAGTTTGGATTTGACCACGCCCATTTCCGCATTACGAAAGCATCGATGCAGCTTCAGAGGTTTCCATCTCAAGAACTATGAATTTGATAGCTACAGTCCCTTCATAGTGCATATTTTTCCAAATGAAATAACACTTTTTGAATATGACTCACAACCAAAGTTATGCAGTAACTAATATTTTAATAATTATTCACCATGGATTGAAGAACAGTAAATTAGCAAACAACACATATTATAAAATAAGTACTTGTTGTAGTACTTGTAGTATTTATACAAACTTTTAAAAACTGCCAGGTTATATTAAATATTCCGCTTGCCTCAAACGGCTGTAAAGTTTTGCAGCATGGCTTGCACTTGCACTGACTGCTACACCACCCAGTGAAATTGTGTGTAAGCGGCAGGAAGTGATGGAGAGTAACCGCGGAGAGGGGTAGTTAACTAATACTTTGGGCCTGATAAACAGTAAATTAATTCAATGTAGTGGCCCATGTTGTTTTTTTCCCAAGCCGGAGTAGACGGGATATACTGTAACTTCAACATTGGTTATAAAGGGCTGGAGATGTTCACTTTATACCCCCATGACGTACGTCGGTGGTCAACTCTAAACCTGGATGGAAAAAAGACGTGTCCTTATCGATGAATGTATGCATGATATAAACAAAATTGATGTTGTGAAAAGATATTGGATCTTGATACATAAAAACAAGTCAAAATACATTTTGTTTGAAACAAAATGACCTGCTATGTGATCTAAAGTGGCTAAAAAATTTAAATAAATTAAATTTCAGTTCCTCTCGACTCTAATTATTACTCTGCAATTGTGTGCAATACCATTGCCCAGTACTAGATAAATTTCTGAACTGGTGTGATCCTTTTACTCCAAATTAATTTGGCTTTGACTAAGGCATGATAATTGAGGCAGGCATCATCCCATTGCCCCTGCACCATGTAAGCCAGGGGAAGCAATTCAGCAAAGGTTAGTTTTTGGGCAATATCCAAGAGGATAAGCAAAAAAATGTATGTGCCTGATGATTGCTATTGCTACACTTCACTTCTTTCATCAACTGTATAAAGTGGGGGTCATCTGAAAGGCAATTGTTTGGACCTCAACATCCTTTGTTGTGTTCTAGATCCTTTCATCGGAGTGGAGGTTTATTCTCAACAAAGGGGACATAAATACATTGAGATTGTCTTTTGTTCCAACTAGAATTGCTTTTTCAAACAAACTATGATGCCAGATGTCATTGCATGTTGTTTTTCAATGATTCATGATATTTTAGGAAGTATGGATCTTATGCTGGGTTGTTCATGATGCATTGTGGGTTGTGACTGATAGATTGAATGTCTCTACCATACCTTTCTCTAAAGGAAATTGCCACTGCGGATCTCAAAGAATTTTAAACTTGTGTTTTGGGTCTCATTGAAATAGTTAGACCCACACATGACTGACAGTAATACTTTCCTGGTAAAAATATATATTTTTTCTTCACTGAACTGAGATTTCAAGTATTCATTTGATAGTCAAATTTAGAATTTTTAAGGATTTCGTTGTAAAGAGGAGCAGATTCTCAGGCGGAGTCTGATTTTATGAAAGTTTTTTGAATCCTATCCCTTTTGTTCTGCAAGTAAAGAAAAGACAAGCAGCAACACATCAATATAAAGAATAGGTAGGAATTGTTTGTTGAACAATAAATAGTCATTACGTTTGTATGCTGATCTTTCATATGGTAAGTATCACGATGATGAAACAGGCTCATTTAGAAACCATCCTGTATTTTCAAAGATCTGAAAGCAGCTGTTTCTCTGAATTCTTTGAAAGTTACTGGGATTACATCCAACAGTAGTAAACATGTTATATCCTCTTCAATCCCAGCATCTAAACATGCCTGAGTTCACCTCAAAGCAAAGTAAAAGTGAAAAAAAGTTACAGAATTGATGGAAGTGATTCCAATCAAAACCATTCTGAAGTCTGTAATCTATCACAGGGCTGTCTAACGCACCTTTTTCAGAACAAATGTGGAAGTGGCTCAGCTCTATGCGTCTCCAATTTGTCGGAGTGACCCATTGACAGCTCTACAATTATGCTGATCAATCAACATGAAGAATCACCGTTGGACTGATCAATCCCTTCAACCGCAGCCTTGTTGTGATTGACAGGCCAATCGACTAGAAAACCTTCAGAGCAGGAAATCTTGGACTGACAAGCAGATGGACTCACAGAGCCAAGTTGTGCTGTGATATTGACAACTAACTGCTGAATTGTAATCTGGCTGACTGTAATATTGATTTGTGTAGTTGTGCAGGTGGAGCGGCATCAATAGTAATTCACAGTTTCCGCCCCTCAAATTTCCATCTGATGCTTTGAAGTTAGCAGGACTGACTATAAATGTTATTTTTTACAGTTTAAGACAGCACTGCAGCTAATTGTGCACTGCAAAATGTTCTTCAATCAGGGATGTTTCAATTGCCATCGAAAAGACTCTAACATGGAATCATATCTAAGCAACCGTATGTAGGCACAGCGGGTCTTTCAGGCTCCGGATTTCTTCACATGCTGAAGTGTTGTGCGCATGGGGTTGAACAGATGCTGTTCTTTATATAAAGAGGATTGAGGTTTTTTTGTATACTTTCAAAACCAAAACCACAAGAGCAAAATGTAAGGAATGGGATAACGGTCAACAAACACCATTTGTTGTTTGGTTGAGTGGAAGCATGACCTTATCTTATGCCCAAGGCTAATAATTAGCATATCATTAGCTTAATACATACTTATATTGGGTTACACTTTGTACTACAAAAAACCTAAGCAGGATGGGGTTTGTAAACTTGGTGACGGACCAATGTGTGCCTAATGTGTGTTACCTTGACCAATTCTTTCTGAGGCCAGATCTGGATGGGCTCCACCTGCTGGGGCGTCTGGGTCTGAATGCCATAGGTGTTTAAAAACACCTGAAGTCTACACAAACACATAAAGACACACAATTACAATAGCATCGTCATAATTCAATACAATACAGTCGCTAATAATTAAGACCACTGAAACTGTAATTGTACTTTGTATAGGTATTTGCTTGAGTAAGATTAACATTTTGTTTTATTATTTAATCTACTGACAACAATTCTAGCAAATATCAATACAAAATATTGTAATTTTAAGTTGATTCAGACCTTAGAATACTTCAGAAGAGTTTAGAAACTAATATCTGGGGGAATAATCCTGATTTACAATCACAGCTTTGTATGTGTTGGCATCCTCTCCACCAGTCTGTCAATTTGCTGTTGGGTGAATTTAAAGTATGACCCCCCTGGCACAAACCTTCAAGCAGCACAGACTTGTTTGATGGCTTGTGACCATCCATCTTTACCTTGATGATTAATGAGCTTCTCAATTGGGTGCAGATGCAGAGCTGTACATGTAGTTGTTGTCATATTTACATCACCTGTTCCCTGGAGCATAAACATGCCTTTTATACCATTCAGGCTGTTGATCTTTAAATCTATATGTATAGATTTACCTTTTGTAAATATGCACCTCTATGATTCTGTTATTCCTTGAAGGTACAGTATAAATGTGTCAATAGAAGGTTAAAACATCTATTGGTTTTGGATTTGGGTATAAACTTATGTAAATCAGGTCTGTTGTATAGCTGTTATAGCTGACAATGAACAAGTCCTCTGGGCCTTTTCAGCATCAGTATTTGAAGCTACAGGTTAACGCGATTAACATAGTCAATTGACCAGTTTAACACACCCACGCTATCACACGTGTATCCAGGCGTACACACACATCCATATTCAGACGAAAATCCTGCGCAAAATGAGAAGAGTGATAGATGATGGCAAAGGTCAGGGCAAGCTCCAGCTATCAGAGCTCGCCATAATTACAGCACTTCAGACCTGGTCTGCAACACATTATAAACACACACATATACATGTGCACGCACACATTACCTCTGGCTTTCTGCGATCAGGGCCACGTGAATCACAACATCATTCTCTATGGGACCCTGTGAAAGAGACAGAGAACAAAGAGGTTAACATGCAGACTACATGTTGCTTATGACGCATCAGTGAATGCATTTAAACAAATGTCTGTGCGGTCTATATTCATTGTGAAACACCATGGTTATGAAGCGAAAGGCATACCAATGGAAGAAGAGTAATAATGTGACATTTTAAGAATTGTGAACTAAGAGTCTATGGAGACATTACGGAAAAGTAAAGTTAGAAGTTAAGTTAAGTTACTAATGCAACTGCTGTGTTTTCACATTAAAAGCATTGGTGATTGATTAAATCAGATTGGATTGATTAAATCAGATTGGATTAGATTACATTTAGTTTATTCATCCCACATTGGGAAATGTTGTTGCCACAGCTGCATGTCAACAGGCATTACACATGAGTTAATGATATAACAAAATATAAAAAAAATACAAAGGAATGAATTAAAAGATAAACATGGTCAGTAAATATATACATATCAACCGTAGAACATTTTAAAAAGTCTACAAAACACAACGGCCATTTTGGGCATATTCTGCCAGTTTGAAATATAGCCGGGAATAATGGAAGAGTGAGGAGCAGCCACAGTGAGCTTTTAGAGGCAGAGCTGTAGTCGACAGGCTGCACAACTCCAATAAAAACAGGTAACCATACACTTTCACTTTCGACACTTATGGTGATATGGGGGAAAAAAACGGAACAAGTTTGATCACAGAATAACGGAAGGCCAGTTACTGCCTGACTTCTTTATTGGACGTCTGTGGTTCCCAGCATAACATTCAATTGGTCAATGGTTTGATCCCGAGTCCCTGCAGTCAACATGCCAAAGTGTCCATGGGAAGACATTCAACCCTAAATTGGCATGTCCGCATTATCACCAGTAAATAAGGTTTTGTCAAATCAAACAGCACTGAGATCTTAAAGACTTTCTTTATTTCCTTGATTTGCTGTACATCAAACATCCATGCCATTAAAGGAAACTGTGAAATGAGAATTGATTTGTGTATATACTGTATGTGTGAGAGAGAGGAAGGAGGAAGAGACAGTGGTTGAAATCAAAATTCAAATCACTCCTGTGTGAAATGACAGTAGCCCGTGTTATTGCTGCCTCCTATCTATAGCAATTTAAATGAAAGTAAAACTGTGAATAACCAACAAAGGTTGATGAGAGACGCAGGAGCACTCGGAGAGAAGGAGCTAAATATTAAAAGGTGAGGGAGATGTAAAGAGCAGAGAGGGAGAGAAACATCAGATGTTTTTGTTTCATTGTTTTTTCACCCACACAGTGAGATGGGTTGAGATTGCATGAAATGGAGCTGCATATTTATCTGGTTGTGAGGTCTTTCTGACTTTCTTACTTTTATATTGTTTTGCTTAACACCCCTTGAGAAGAGTGACTATGACTTATGGTTAGCCATATCTGAATCTGGGAGTAGAAGTACACAATATACCTTTGGGTTATAGTGGAGTAGAAGTACACAGTATAAAATGGAAATACTCAAGTACAATTATCTCAATATTGTACTTAAGTACAGTACTTGAGTAAATGTACTTGGTTACTTCCCACCTCCGTATAGGTTTGCATTTTGGGCAGCAAAAATGTAGTTTACAAATACTGCAAAAATGTAGTTTACAAATACTGTATGCTGGATGAAATGTACTTAATTTGACCACATGGTGGACCTTGGGGCCAGATCCTAAAATGTACCTGATGCCAATCTTTACCAAGTCTCTCTCGCAATATAAGTCCTTTCTTATCAAATAAACAATAAAAAAACAAGGCTCTATACATGTCTTTGTGATGATTGGGAACAATGTGCAAATCAGGATATCCAAATAATATTTCTGGTTGGCCAACTCTGAAGAAACTGATCTTAAATACCATATTTTCAAAGTATAATATTTGTGCTCTGAGTGATAATATTCATGACAAAAACAACAGTTATTTTACCAATAGCCCAAATGAGCCAATTAATCAGCAGTCTTTGCATAGTACCATTTTCCTTCTCCACTACATCAAATATTCTCTTTCATAAAGAAACCTACTCAAGGATGCCTCTTCACATTGTGTCAAGACAAAAAATGCCAGATTTCTTGTCATCCTTTTGCAAATTAAAGAATATAAAACAACAAAATAAAGCTAAAATAAATAGCTGCATCAGCTAGTACTACAGTACTGCTTTTCCAAGTCTCCTCATAATAGGGGAAAAAAGGATAAGACAGAACTAAAGCAATAAAACACATGGAGTCCTATGTTCGTCTCAGGGGTAGCCCTTTAAGGCAACACTTTATAGCACTACAACAACAACAACAACAACAACAACATAAAGTCTCTATTGGCCAAAATGGAGTAACACATCACTCATGTTGCCTGCAGTGTGAATGAAGGGTGTGAACCGACATGAAAGAAACAAGAAAACACACAGAAAAAAGGAAGAAAAGAGGAAACAAGCAAGAATTTCTAAAGTTGCTCTCTGCAGTATCTCAGACCTTTTGGGCTTGTCTTGTAGTGGAACACAACATGAGGAATAAATCACATGCAAACAAAGCAAATATGTTGGGAAAAAACTGAATTTGTCTTTCAAAAGTCTGTTTTGTGTTTTGGAGTAACTCACCTTGAGCAAGAAAGAGACTTATTTACATAGATTTAAAATAATGTCTTTTTGCTATTCCTTTTATTCGGGATAGATGTTTTGTGTTAACCAGTCTGCATTTCTGTCTTTCTATTGTGCTCCTTCCTATCCAAGAGTTGTGTGTATTGTTATATTTATGCATATGTAAATGTCTCTCTGTGGGTGTCCTTGGTGCCTTTCATCTTCTTGTTCTTTATTTGTAGAAGTACCATTAATGTAATGTAATTTGTGTGTGTGCATGTGTGTGCGTGTCAGTGAATTGTATGCAGAGATGATCATCTTCGTTGCGCTGAGTGACGGTATTTTCAGAGAAATTTAGGAAGCAGGTTTGTGACGCACAGGAGCAGCGGCCTTTCATCTTGTTCTCATTGTGGGGAAACACGCGCGCACGCTCACACACACTCTCTCTCTCTCACACACACACACACACACACACACACACACACACACACACACACACACACACACACACACACACACACACACACACACACACACACACACACACACACACACACACACACACACACACAAACACACACACACACACACACACACACACACACACACACACACACACACACACACACACACACACACACAAATCTGGGAGTCATTTTGTTTGGTTGATAAGAGCAACAACCTCGTTATCATCAATCAGAGAGTAGAGAGAGAAGTAGAGAAAAAGCAGCTGAACACAAATCTCTTCTGATGGATTGAGGTGCAATGGCTTCTAAAATGCTACAGTGCAACTCTCTCATTAGCGCTGGTGTCGGTGCAGACAAAGGACTCATTTGGTGGAGGATAGGATATGGAAATGCATAATGGAGAGTCGGGTAAAAAATGTACCCCCTCTCGCTTTTTTTTCATCTGTGCACCGCTGTCAAACCTCAGCGACAGGTGAGACCGCAGAGAGGAAAATTAGATGCAAAGTTTCCCGAAAACTTCCATGCAGTATAACTGAAAAGGTACGGAGAGGAAAAGAAATACAGTGGTTGTCTGTCAATTGGAAGGTTGGTGGTTCGATCCCCCAACCCGGGCCCCAAATTTCTTTCAGAGGCATAGCCAATGGTGTGTCAATGTTAGTTTCTTTTAACAGATGCACCTATTGTGGAATGCGAGGAAATGGAGAAGACTGTGGCTAAGAAGGCAGAGCGGTCATCCACCAAATGTAATGTTGGTGGTTCGGTCCCCATCCCTGCAGACAACATGCTGTTGTTTCTTGTGCATCTTATAGGGCAGCTTTTTCCTCTGTGTGAATGGATGTGTTCTGCAATCAAATATTATATATATTTTTTTACTAAATTGTTGGTTAATAAAATAGAGCAAAAATATTCCTCCCTAAGTCCAAGGTTATCTTTAGCCTTTAAATATCTTATTTGTCAGTCTAAACCCCCCCAAACTTTAGTATAATATGACAAAAAACAAGTATCCCAACATTTGAAACACAGAAAACTGCATATTTTTTTCATCTTTGAATGAAAAATGACTTTAACTATGAATGTATTGTCCTAAGGGATGGCAATTAAATTTCATGTGAATAAAATGTTCTTGCCAGGAAAAATGTGCTCTCTGGCTCTTACTAGGCTGCGTCCACCCACACATTAAACCTCCATGCTAACCTACCAACACTTGGAGTTCAATCAGCTTCTCTTTAGGGAATTACTGGAAATGGCAAACTGCAGTAGAATGAGACATGCAGGCTTATGGAGGTTGAGTAAGCCACACACATGAATTGCATCACTTCAACATGAAATATCTAAAAATGCACTCAACATCACAGATATATGATATTCATCCGGGTATAGTATGTATCCAAGAGGGAACTTGGATGTTGGGGAATTGAGGGGTTGGCAGCTGACGGTTAGCATCTAGTTGATCTGACTTAAATTAATTGTGACATGGATACCTAAAAAATGTAAATATATTCTACACAAGACCATAAATCCAACATGAAAATTTTACTTATAGCAAAGGAAATGAAAAAAAATAGTCATAGGTGAAGTTCAGCATAATTTGTATTTAAAGGTGCTTCATTCAAGATGGCGAATAAATGGGTAGCTCTAAAAAGTAAAACATATTACGATTAATCTTGAGTTAAATTCAATCTTATTTCCATGTAGGATACAGCAAATAAAAAAATGAAAACTACAATTGTACCATTTATCCAGATATTAACTGACCAGTAGCCAATTGGTTATTTTTATGCAAATGATTTGATCAGTTCTCGCAGTACTGTTGACGTACACCAGTCTAGATGTCATGATAATCTTAGCATGGGAACAGCGTTAGTAAAGATTGTAAATTACCATTGATATGATTCCAACAACAGCAAGCTTTTAGTTTTAGTACTAATTTATTTAAGTGCTGCTTTTGACACTGAAGACCATACAATACTATACATAATATACACTATATAATACAATATACAATACAATAATACAGTATACAAGAAATAATCTTGTTGGCATTTCTGGTAGTGCTTCAATCATCTTAACTCTTCCCTCACTGACAGACAATTATTTTGCAAACATGTATGAATGGTCATCTTAAAACGAATACATTAATTGTGGTGTTCCCTACGGCTCACCACAAGTGTCATAAGGACCTTGGCTTATAAATCCATAGTGATGCTGATGACAAACAGCTCTACATTGCAGTTTCTAATCAATTGACGCCCTTTTTAAATGTAATTTAGAAATCAAGCTATGTAAGGCTGAGAATGTCCTCCAGCTCAATCTGGACAACATTCAAATCTTGATTATTGGATCAGGAGCTCAACGAAAGAAACTGGGATCAAAGTTTTATTTATTTATGACCTGGAAAAAGGGAAGGGGGTTGTATTGTTTAAAATATTTATACCACTCACTTTTCTGATCAATAAAATGCTGCGGCCTGAAAGCAGGCAGAAATAGCAGTGACCCTGGGTTAAACCATTCAATTGTTTTGCATGCTTCCGTAGAGTTTGAAGAAACTGATGACTTGCTACTTATTGAGCTTATGATGTGCTGTTGGGCAGAATTTGTTACATTTGGACAAAGCAGGGCTAGCTATTACCCAATTAACACTAAAAGGACAATCCAATAAGCTAACTGGACCTCACTGCATTTTAAATGCCAGCTTTAGACAACTGACTGACAAACTTATCGATTAAATATTCAATTTAGAGAAGCGTTTAGCAGCCAGATATGTAGCAGAGGGGTTGGTGGATATGAAACAAAGAAAAAGAGTGAATATTGGATTAAAATTCATGGTGTGAACACAAACACAACTTTGAATGAATACTTAAGTTGATCTATAACTGCTGGATGTGTAAACAAGCCTTGTTTTGCCAGCAATTCAAATTCTTATTTGTTCAAGCTTTATCCACTACTCCGAAAAATGAGCTAATGCAGGCGTAAGCAAATCAATTATTCATGATTTTAATAAGTCTCAGTTTTGAATCTCCTGACTTTGTCAAGACTGGTTTTATGGATCAATAAAACCTGGAGATATAGGTCACATAGTGTTTTAGCTACCAATATAAAGTGCTCTTCTTAACTATTCTTGCAAATACAGTATATGAACCAGGATAGGAAATATGTGTGTGCCTGAGGGAAATTTATCGCACCAGGCCAGAATATTGAATATCTATCGCTGTTGTTGCCACCAAGCACAACCTTTGATCTGTTAGCCTTAGGTTCAGGGCTGAAGCAAAAACAGATCATATCATCCTCATAATTTTTGCTCCAACTGAGCCAATCATTAATGTTATCTTGAATACCACAGAATTTTGCCTTCAAGTTTCACCGCTGACTTGATATGGAAATAAGATTAATTTATTCATGAATTAAGTAGATCAAAGCTAAGCAATCCAATAAATAAAATATTAACTCAAGAACCCTTGTAGGAGAAACAGTTACGGTTTAGGCCATCGGTGAAGATTGTTGTTACAGAAGGGCGTTTATCACACACACTTAAGATGTAAGGAATTCAAATATGAAAATGGAAACAATAGAAAACCAGCAAGACACAATTTGAAAAGGTTTTCTGATTACCGTTTGGTCCCATTTGGAGTATTCTGCAGAGTTTGGTTCAGGCCATCCATGCCAATCTTTTTAATAAACAGTTTAACCGTAAACAGGACTTAACTTAGAACAGGGCTAAATCATTATTCATTCACAAAACAAAAGGATAAATTATAACACTTCATTCACAAAAAGGAATTGAAAAGGTCTGCCCTCTGTGCAGCCAAAACAAAGTGATTCAGAAGCAAAAGGTCATTTGTCTATTCATATGGTAAACAACAACTCAGCACTCCTGCATTCTCAGCCCTATGCTGAGCCAGGCTTGTCTGGGACAGCTATTTCTTAAAAACATCATAAAAAACAGCGTAATGATGAATTAGACCCTGAGAAAGGTGAAATATCCTCATCCTGTCCACCCTTGGTTCTGGGGATACCACCTGCACTAAAGGTATTAGAAAACAACCCCCACAATTCAAGGTAATGAATAAACAGCAGTAATTGCACTGAAACGTTTGCCATCTCCACACTGTATTTTATTTTATATTTTAGGAAACATTGTAAAAACGTAGTTGGACTTGATCTGCTAACATGGAATAAAATGTTTGTAAATTTGCTCACTTGCTTTTTTTAAATGCAACATAAATGAAAATACTACCAGGATATTGTTATCTCCTGAAGTCTGGGATTTCCTCATAAAGAACTTGTAAGTTGTATAATTCAGATTTGTAAAGTTTGAACAAACAGATATATACAAATAGAGTTATTTATTACGCTTTTGGGGTTCTGTAAGGTTGATCTTTAACCTTTGGACAGAGCCAGGCTAGAGAGCTGTTTCCCCTTGTTTTAGTCTTTGTGCTAAGCTAAACAAAGCTAACCATCTCCTGGCTCGATTGTGAGCATATAGACATGAGAGAGACCATCTAAATGCATGGCCCATAGTGTAGGAGAGTATACACAGTAAAAGTGTATAAAATAATCAAATGAAACAGAGTTACAAAGCAGTGAAGACCGTGTTCTTATTTGTTTAACCTCCGTCTAATAACTGTTTCAACTGTGTGTATGCGTGCCAACCAAAGGCCTAATGACAGGAAGAACATATACCTATATTACCTATACGCATGCACGAACAAACACATACTCACTAATGAAAGAGGCACACGAATGCATGGAGATGGCAAAAATCCTTCACAAAGTAAGAGACAGATCTGTAATTCTAATTTAAGACAGCTGCTTCCTTTGCTTATCTTTTAAAACTCCAGTAAGTTTTACACAGTCAATATATAAGCTACTGTGGTTAAATGCAAAAAAAGAGCAAGAAATCCCAATCTTCATAGACACAAAGGTGGAAAAAAAGGATATAAAGGCAGTGTTAAGATGGGACAAATGAAGACATGCTGTTGACAAGTGCTGTGGAACATTCGCAGCTGCAGGATGGACTGGGAGGGGGGCCTTTCAGAGGGCCGGCTGTTGCGTCCTTCCCCTCAGAGGTATGGCGGCGCTAAATTTGACAAAGTGAAAAGCCATTTGCCGGAGAACGCTGCTGTGAATCCCCGCAGAACAGAAATGAATTCCGGCTTCGCTTCGTTTGACTTTTTCCCTCAGAATTAAAAGCACTGAGTTGTGACATGAGATGAGAAGCAGAGTCTGAGACCTTTCGCTCTTTTCCATCTTTCATTCCTCCTTTCTTTTCTTCCCTTTTGTCCCCCCCCGTTTTTTCTTCCTTCCTTCTATTTCACCGTATTTTTCTTCTTTCTTGGTTTCTTTCTGAACTTTTTCTTTACGTCCCTTCTTATGTTCCTTGCTTGTCTTTTCTACCAGCTAGTCCTTCCTTCTTTTCTACGCACAACTGTTTCCTTCTTTCCTTTCTTCCTTCCTCTTGTTGTTCCTTTTTTTCCCGTCTCTCGTTCTTTCTGTCCGACTTTCTTCTTCTTTGCTTCCTGATTTTTTTTATTCCTCCTGTCTTTCCACCCCACATTCTTTCCTTTCATCTGTACTTCTATTCCTGTATCCAACCATTCTCTTCTCCTTTCCTTTCTTCCTTCTGGCCTTTCATATACCTTATTTCTCTTCTTTCCTTTTGTCTGCACACACCTGTTTGTCTTCTTTTTCCTCCTTTCCTTCCATCTCTCTATCCTTTCATTCCACCTTCTTCTCTTTCCACTGTCTTTACCTTCATCATGCTTTTTTCTCTTTCCTATCTTCCTTCTGCTATTCTTCCTTCCAAGCTTTCTCTATACTCTGTCACTTCCTGTCTTCTTTCCTCTCATTTTCAGTCTCACCGATGCTTGTCTCACAGAATTCAGAGGCGTATCGTCAACAAAAAAAACAGCATTTCTCAGAGTCAAATCTCAGACGTTTCTGTCAAAACAACTCCACCAGTAAAACATTCAGATCTCAAACACAGGGTGAGACAGACTTGAACCTGCAGCAGAGTTATGTACACAGCTCTGAGTCTGCATATCAAAACGCTCACATTGACTCAGCAAATCTGATTTATATTGTGTGCTAAACAAAGTGATTTATTACTTCCAAACTATTATATTGCTGTTGTTACTGTTTAGAGATGTATTCATGAATGCAATAAATGCAACAGCTTGTTATGTTAACTTTGTAGTGATGGCTGGTTGGAGAGTTTGAACTTAGTAAAGGTGTATGGAGGACTCTCTTGGCTTATGTCATCATTATAATAACCAGTATAATTATAAAATGTTCAAAAATATTATCAAGTGAACACTAAAGAGGCCCAGGTTTTCCCTTCCTGTAGTCTGTTACATAAGTTTTAGTGCATGTTAATGTTCTGCAGAGGCTTGCATCCCGGTTGACGAATCACAAGAGAACTGGCCAGATAACCAGTCAGAGCTGACTGAGCTCTGGTTTCAGACAGAGGGTGAAAAGAGGTGCTATGAGAAAAATAAAGAGCTTTTTGAACATTAAAGCATGGAGACATGTCACAGTAGAGACACACAATACAAATATGAACCTGAACATTTGCATGATTGGGCCCCTTTTAACTTTTTGGTGTAAATAATAAATAACTTATTAAAATAAAGATATTTTGTCTCCAAGTCTTTTCGGCATGACTTATATTAATAATAACGGTCTAAAATTAAGCAAACTTGAATGATGTTCACAGTTTGGACCCTTGTGTACTGTTTGGACAAAATTGAAAAATAAAGTGTCTTTATCTCAATCCCCCAAAATAGATCAAATGCGATAAAGGTCGTTAAACATCTCTGCTATCCCACATTATATAAGTATATATATATATATATATATATATATATATATAATTTTTTTTTAAAGATCCCCTATGATGAAGACTAGAGTTGCATATGCATGCTTATCTAGGAAATGTAAATTCATTGAAAAAAATGTTTTTTCAATGAGGTGTATTATTTTTAACTGATTGTTTATTGATTTCAATCTTCATGTTATGTTAATCAAAGCAATGGGTTCCTTAAAACGGGTCAATGTGACACGAACACCATGCAAGGGCTAAGTAAAAAAAAAGGTTCTGTTCAGATCTTGTTGGACATTACGTAAATCAATGTCTATATTATGTATACTGCGTGCTAGCTGTTAGCGGGACTGTGCTAACAGCTATAAACATGAACATGAAACCTTTTTAGTACAAATTCACAAACTATAACAGCATTAGCAATTATTTTTTAAAGTGCAGAACGTTCAGCAAGGTTTTGTGTTTGTGCATCTGTGTTTATGTCTTGTGGGGCAGAAGAGAAACTGTAGGTTATTGTAAGTGTATGCATAGCCTTGTTGTTGAATGCTTCTGTGAATGTCTACTTAGTCAAGATAAATGGCTAAAGGTCTCACACGCACGCACGCACGCACACACACACAATGATTGATTGTTTGTCTTTTTTGACAACAAAACTGATGTTCATCTCTACCACATATTTAACCGTTTAAATGAAAAAAAACCAAAAAACTTTAGCAGCACTCAATGAGATTCTGAGTCTCTGTTTCAAGGTCAGATCCCTCCCAGTGTGTCGGCTGGCAAAGCACAGCACAAGGGAGGCAGCCTCCAGCGAGCATCACATCACAAAGGAATAAAACATTCAAAGACTTTCATAAAGTTAAAAAGCAAGCGAGGGGAATTTTATCCGTCACCAGAAAAAGGAAAAAGAAAAACTATTTGAATGAAATATAATCCCTTCTTTTCATGCCCCTGCACAGACGGATGACTCCGGGCTCTGTATCGTCCTCGGGTAGCAGGTCTCCGTGCAGCTCAGAGATTCATATTTTGATGAGGGTATTTCAAAGTGTCGGGGGTTTAGCAGAAATACATCGGGAAGGGGTGGGGGGAGAAACATGAAAGAAATGCTAAGTCATTTTCAATCCGGGCTGTGGGAGAGGAATGTCTCTTGTGTATGTTTTTTTAAGTTGGATCATTTGAAAAGGTCATCTGGTGGTAATGACATCGGGTCCGTGACAAAAATCAGTCCCAGTTATGAGCCGAATACAATTGGTAGAGGGGGAGTCAGATTTAGGGAAATGCTTCCTGCCTGACAACATGATGGTAAGAGAAAGCTGGGGGACAGAAAGACAGATGGAAGGGAGAGGAATCACCTCAGCAGAGAAGTGAAGAATTGGATTGCATGCCGCTGGCCTGTGTAATTCTAAAGGCACACTGACGGAGAAAGCGATACTTTGCTCCCAGGACTCAGTTCAGAAATATTATCCTTCACTGCAGAATGCTTACGAGAGAAGTAGAAGTAGAAGCAAAGAAAAAAACCAATTGATATTAAAGATGGTATGAGCTACAGGAGTGCGGGCTTCTCAGAGTGACCCTGTTTCATATCATGCTCACAGACGAGGAGGCCGAGGAAGATAAGTGGCATTATTACTGCTGGAGTGTGTGGGGATGTGTGTGTGAAGTGTTCATATTGAACTGCAGAGAAGAAAATACAAATGAATTTATGATAGCAAGTTGTACAGGTGATTTTTTTGTGTGTTTATGGGTAAGTCATTGAAGATAAAGCCTTCATCATTTGGACATTTATTACACCTAGACCAACTAGAAGGGCACTAGAAGAGTGTAGATTGTATAAGTGAAAAATCAGGCGTGTATTTGTTCCATGATTCGGATCCACTTCACACCAGGTTCTTTTCCACTGCCCATGCAATACCCCTCCACAAAGTTTAATAAGAATCAGGCCACGTTTTTTTTTCCTATACTGCTGACAGTCCGACAAACCAACCAAACTTGAAACATAACCTTAAAACCAACAAGACCAAGAAGGTAACACAAATATACAATTTTACAGTTTTGTATTGCAGGAATTTCCCAACATCAGACAAGACCATGGAAAAAATGTATTCAATAGGAAGTGCTGAACTGCTGACACTTCATTTAAATTGACTCTTTTGCATCAAGCAGCTTTAATTAGTGAAAGGAACTAGTCGAAGATTATCTCTTGTCTAATGAATGACCCTTTAACAACCAATTTGCATGGTTATAGACAGATTATTTTCCCATTAATGAGGAATTTAGTGTAGATAAATATTGTTGAATGTCTACATTAAGCTTTGAGTTTTCATTGCCTTACATTAACTCAGTGTCAAATTTTTTAAGCAGGCTGCCATACGGTGGCTGACAGGTGCTAACACACTACAATGGCCCAAAGCACTTTGATTGGGGGAAGCGCGCTGCAGTTTAAGAAACAAAAAAAAAGTGTCAAAACACATGCAAATTAAGAAACATCTTCACCAACTAGCAACACACAGCATTTAGAAAACATTAAACAGCACCACCTTGACGAAACAAGCGCATTTAATAAAAAGCGCTGCATAAACAGAATGCTGCAAGAAGCTTGAAGCACAACGGAAAGGGGGAGACTAAAAACTGCTCGTCGATGTTCAGGGATTATAAAGTTGGCCGACTGTTACTGGAAACTAACCTAAAATGTCTTTTTGATTGGCTTATTGGACACTAAAAAGGTACTTATTACTTCACAGAGATGCAAAAAGAAATTATAAAAACAAAAGCAATAAGGTCCTATATACTCTACATTAGAATCATGCCAAAGATCTTTCTGTTGGCATGTTTAATCTTAAATATTTAGGAGCAAGCACTGAAGTGTTCCTTGGATGTACACATATATAACTGAATTAATTGGCTTCTTGACCTTTGCATTTGTTTTGTTGAACCAATTACCAATTACCAAATAAGAAATTGTCATTTTAAGTGATAACTACCAGAAGGCCAGCCTTACAGTATAAGCAGCTAGTCACCTTCTACTTGGTAAACAAGTATCTCCATCTTGAGTTTGCTGTAAGAATTCCTGAGGTTAAAGCCGAGCTAGTGAGTGCAGTTCTGAGTACCGTAAATGGCCCCCCTATTGTGATGGCTTGCACATGTACACTGTCAGCAGTAACTATCACCAAGCAGTTAATAGAAGCTAAGAGGGCACACCTGCCTCCAAACACAAATCTAACACACATCTTAGGCTTTGAATGCAACACAACGGGGGGTTACCATGCCTTAATGTACCAGGCATGTGACAGCATGTTTTTAAAGTGAGGGTCTGGATAAATTGAGCACAGAGGCTTCAAATATATGCAGGCCTTTTAGTAATCCTCCCCGAGGTTGTGTATCCTGGCAGCTCGCTACTCCTTTTTTTCTGTGCAACATGTCAGTTGTAAACAGGAAGACGCTGTACGCCAGAGCTGGTCAATAACACTGACAACGAGACAAAGAAACAGGAGGGGCAGGAGCTATCAGACTCCGCTAAGTGGCCCCCTGGCACCGAGAGCAGCTTGTAACACATGAAGAAGAAGAAGCGGAGGTGTGTCTGGGGCGGACAGCTTCTGAGAATATTAGACCTGTTTGTACGTATGAGCATGTCAAGAGATAACACATAAAAAGTGCATGAGATTGTCTGATGGAGGTCCATTTCCTCGCAGGTCAGGAGCCATCTATCCGGGGCTTTCTCTGTCACAGGCCGTTGGGCCCAACATTTCCTGTGCACCATAGGGCCATTTGGCAAACAGCGGGGTTTACTGCACTCTGGATCGTGGATGTGTGTGAGGGAAGCAAAGGATACAGAAAGAGAATTAGTTCATGTTGGCTTGATTGTGGGATTTTGTTTGAAGGATTTTTGGAGGAAGTATTTGCTTGCATACTTGTGACCAAATTATCACAATGTCCATCTGTACAAAGCTGTCCTCCCTTTGACCTCCAAGTTATCTTTTGAATCTCCAGTCACAATCAAATGTATTGGATTATAAAGGGGCCCTATTATGCTTATTTTCTGGTTCATATTCGTAATTTGTGGCTTTACTGTGATATGTCTCCATGCTTTAATGTTCAAAAAGCTCTTTAGTTTTCTCATACTGCCTGTGCTGCAGCACCTCTTTTCACCCTCTGTCTGAAACCAGAGACCAGTGTGCTCTCATTGGTTAGCTGGCCAGCTCTGTTTGGTCAACCGCTTAGAGATGTCTGGCCTCTTAGCCAATCCCATATAATGTGTTGGAGTGCTAGCCAATATAAGTGTGAGTGTTACATATTGATGTCATTATGGTACTGAAGTAACCAAATGATTTCGCTCGAACAAAAGCGTTGGCCATTGAAGCACAGTGGCCAAATAGTGGTACTATACTTCTGTTCTAGTCCCTGAAGTCATTAGGCCCAAAAATACTTTTTTCCCATTGACTTACATTTGTGTATAATTTTTAGGGCTAAATAAAAAGTTTGAATTTATTTGAGTCATTATGGTCTGAAAGTTGTAAAATGCCCACTTATATTTCCATTACATTCATTTGACTGAGCCGTGAGTGAGAGATAGGGGGCGGGCTTAACTAAAACTAAAGTGGGGTACTATACAAAATATGTACTTCTACAGTCGCTCCATTTGGGGCATCATGCACTAGTGAGCAACTCTCATAGGAATGTAAGGGGCCCTGCCTTCAACGCTCGCATACATTTTGGGACAACAACAAAAAGCATAATAGGGTCTCTTTAACAGGGCTGTCCCAATGAATTCCCCACACAGCCCCTGAAAAGGCTTCTGCAGTAACACCTCTATGTAGACAGGGAGATGATGACGACACATTTGTCAATCATTCACATGGAAAAACAAGCTCTACAGCCAAATCACTCTTCTCACTCTAAATGTACACCTGCCTGTACATACCACTCAATAAACCCATTAACTCTGGGGAAAATGGTCTGGAAAACATTGTTCACTGCAGGAGGAGAGACCCTCTCACACGCTGCTGCACTCACACGATAACCATCAAGATTATGAACATGTTCAGACAATGTTGCTAAAGAACTAAAACTAAGGCATATTTTGTGCTTCTTTTTGCTATACATCTACTATCTACCAACACTTTGTCTTTAGTGAGTTAGTTTTTGTGTTCCATTTTTGCTGCTCTTCATACAGTATCTGATCATAAATCGATGGGAGGTTCCTCTGCAAAAGATGAATTAGCTTTTTCATGTTTTTGGTTTATTTGGTGTTCATTTGTTAGTAGACCAGGGTGATGAGCATAAAGTGCCTAAGACTGCAGCCTAAAGCTCTGTGAGTGTTTGATCTAGAATTTCAATTTGGTGTTCTGTGTGTGAGTGTATATTCTGTACTACCATATTGTACATTGATTAGATTGAATGCTTAAGATTGAGTGTAGATGTTACGATGACACACCTTTTAGGGCATGAAGCTAGATTTTGTTTCACAACAAGCACACACATGCTTGAATATATGGTCATATTTCTAATCAAGAAGAGAAGGTTTCAACCACTAAAATAGTCAGACTTGGAATTTTCTCCGTCTTGGGCCGCTACAAACCAACTAGTCAAGCATACAGGCCTGCTTGAATATAGCTTGAATCGACAAGTTAAGTGATCACAAGTGTTTTTCTATACATGTGTGGGGAATCAAACGTTACGCAAATGAATACCTCTATTTGCCAGTAATCTACTTTCAACATTTCTAGACAATATATATATTCTCTCGTTACAACAAGCCCGTCAGGTGTGTAGGTACTATGTCTTGACTGTTTTTGAACTGACTCAAATTGATCTGGTCTTGGACATATATCTTTGACTCAATTTATCTTAACCACATCCCTTGTAAAAGTGACAACAATAAAAAGAGAGCTTATTAATATTTGAACTTAAACTTAGAATTTAAATGAAAAAAAAAACGTTTGTCCACCAATTGGAGTGTCAGAAGTTTGATCCCCATTCAACATGTTGAAGAGTTTGTTGGCAAGATACGGAACTCCAAATTGCTCCTGAAGCCGTAGGCATGGCCACTAGTTGAGGGGTGCTTTGAAAATCCTTTTGGATCGATTGACAGTGACTAAAAAAAACCCCACCTGTCTTTGAATTCCAATTTTAAACCAGTGGGAAGCTGAAGAATTCCATTGGGACAGCCAGCTATGTTAAAATACTGTACACTATGAAATTGGTTCATATCCCTCTTTCTTCCTCACAACGCCTGTACTGTATTTTCCAGCCCTACAACCTCTTTCACAATTATAGCCTGCAGTGTTTTTTCTCTTTTCTACCTCCTTTTCTTCCACCTCTAGGAAGGAATGTTTGTTCAGCAAAATGGAGGTCCTCTCCCAACCACCACCTTATCTATGATTGATGACCAACAACTCCCGAGTGTGGAATACAATTGAACTTTTCCATTAACCTTGATCTAACATAGTGCAGGACATGCAAATAAAAGAGAATTGTGATGGAAGCCAAACGCTCCTACATAGTTTACATTGCTTCATTTGTGATATTCTTGAATGTGCTTTAGTGCTTGAAAGTGGGTGTGTGTGGATTGTTGAGTTCACAAAAATATCTGAGCTAAATTCAAATAGACAGATGGAGAAAAAAAACAGGAAACACACTGAGAGAACGTGACACTGAGAGCACGCCAGTATAGAGTAAGTAGATTAAGGGTATACCATCTAAAGTGAGTGTGTGACACCAGACACCAGCAACACAACAGACTAATTCATGCCATTCATGATTTCTCAGATCCCCCTGTTGCTACGCCCGCTGGGTATTATTGCCTGTTTGTCAGCTGGATGTCACACCAAGTTCCCTAGGGTGCATTTGATCTGACTCGCCCTCACAGCCATGGCAGTGCGGTGTCTCTCATAAAGACCCAACACAGTCGACTCATGCACTCTGGCAGTGACTAAAGATCATGCAAAGCTAACCCTTATCCACAGGGTCGAGCTTAAAAAAGGATTCATTCGCCACCGTTACTAGAGCACAGAAAAGCCAAGAGCAATGTAGCGATTAACTTTTGCTGATTTTTCACAGTTTCTAACTTTACATACATATTTAAAATGTGTAGCCTTATTTCATCGCTTTATATTCCATTTAAAAGGCTTGAAGTGCATATCAGTAGTAAAAGCATCCTGTACATAATGCTCCATGATGCATTAAGTTGCATTTTAACCCCATTCACAAAATAAATGACAACTGCCCATCCATGATGTTCTGGTGGTTTGAGGCCACATTTCCTTTCCACTGAGATGCAAAGATGATCTAAATGTAATGTATGGTGCCTTATCTACAATATAGGGATATGTGCTGTATAATCAATTTAAAATATATAATGGTTGCGTAAAATTGATGCAGTGTAGTGCACATACTTAATGCATACTCCTCGAGCACATGCGATACTGTAGAGTGTTTTCAGGTCAGCTTCAACACATTGGGGTGCTTCTACTGCAGGGAAGTGTATGTTTTGCGAAATGGCAAAGATTATGAAGGGATGGAATAAATATGATATGTGAAAGAAAAAAAACGCGTAGTAAATAAGTAAATAACACTGTAATCAAATATTTTATGAAGAAATGTAAGTTGGTTAATTGTATTTTAAAAACATCTGTTTTGGTAACTCAAACTCAATGCAATGGTTTCTACAGATACCCTGAGAAGCAAGCGGGGGAAAAAAGAAAGAAATCTGAACGCATGGGAACACCATTTCAATCCCGCCTTGACTGCTACTGCAGTCAGAATGCCGCTGTGTCATTGGGCAATAAACTTCACCCCAAATTGCTCCTGTGGGTATTGTCCACAGTATTGATGTATAACATGTCTTTATGTATTAAAATGTAATGTAAAGCTCTTTGAGCACTTGATCTCTTAAATAATGTTTCTTACTTGCCTTATTGCCTTACAGGGCTTCTACTGTATATTGTAGATGTCACATACTGCAGTTTGACATTTTCTGAACATTTGATCTGTTGAAATCGAGTGTTTTAGATATGTTCTACTCCAAATGACTCAAATCTCATGCATTTATTATGTAGTACATGTATTTACTGTTTTTGTTTTAGGAAAGGCAGCTCCTTTGAAACACATTTATCTATACTGAATGATGACTGTGGCTTAGTGGATTAGTGCACTCATCTTCAGATCAGGGGGGCAACAGTTCAATCCCACCTTGACACTCACCGCAGTCAGCATGTCGTTGTGTCCTTGGGTAAAACAATAAACCCTGGATTGCGGCTCTGGCTCTTGTCCACAGTATAGAGTGTAAGTAAGTCGCTTGAGTAAAAGCGTCTAATAAGTAAGATGTAATGTGCAGAGCTGACGTCAATTATCCTTAAATAATCTTATATAAGATAACATGTGGAGCCAAACTGTAACAATACTGCAGGCTATTCGTAGGCTTAATTTGCAGAGCATCTTATTGTCTCCAGCTGTGGAATAAATTGATGCCAGGATCATAACATTTAGAAGGAACAGAATTATGAATAATATACATGCACACAAACACAGTTATGAAACTACAACCATAGAAAAACAAACCCGTCTCATATGCGCAGGGAGACAAGGGTAGTGATATGTAAAGATGGCATTCACACTCATAACACATTATTGTTTTTTTTGCAAATGTCATGCATGCACAGAGGAAGAAAGGGGAGCGTACAAATCAAGCCCTAACTGAATGTGAAAGCCCAGCATTCCTGTGTGCCTTTCCTGCCTGCAGACCATACACTGGACATCAATGATGCAGAGGCAACAAGACAGCTTCTGCAACACACCACATCTCTAGCCTCAAACACACACAGCAGACTCAAAACTGTGGATATATCCCCTTGGCTTCTTTTCTACTCACCTCTCTTTCATTTTTTACTTCTTTGCTGACACATAGTATAAGCTAAGTGTCCAGCTGAGAGAGAAAAGGTGTGATTGAATGATATAAAAGTGGAACTATAGACTCATCAATCAAAAAACAAGGAGAAAAAAAAAGAGATTAGAGTGGATATAGATTTCAAACAAGCTACACTATATAAGAACCCTTGAAATAAGGAAGACATCAGGATGCTAGAAAGGTGACAAATGTGTTGAAATGAGCAGAAAAATACCAACGTGTTATTGCTTAGGGAATTGATTTCACATCAACATTGAAATGAATGTAAATCTGAATGGGATTCTTGAAACAGTTGTTACTGGTCATTGTGGAAACAAGTACTTAAAGCTAAAGAAACATTACCCTAACTCTAACCAGAACCCGGTAATTAAGCTTAGTTTGTTCATAAAACACCTAATTATGAGATTTCAAATATAAATGAAACAAGATTCATCATCTTGCACATCATTTCCTGCTACTTTATTCTCAAAACAAGTTCAGTCAGAATTATTGGCTAGGTACAAGATGGATGGTATAAGAGGAGTTTTTGCAGTGGAAAGATGATATAAAGCTATGAGGGGGAAAAAAGACGTAGGTGAGAGAAGCAACCGAGGATAGCAGCAATAAAGAATTAATTTAGCAGTTCCTGTGGCCGTTTGACCCTGCGAGGCACTGAGATAAGCACTAGCCCCATGAATACAGAACAACATTTGATTTCTCCTGGCTGAGGGCAGTAAACACCCACAAACTGAAAGTCTGTTAATTTACTGCCTTCACGTCTCCAAGGGAAATAAAATAAACTCCACATTAGTTTCCAGGTGGTACTGCTTGAAAACTCTCTTTGGCAACGGTGACTTCTCAGATTTACTGAATTGTAAAGACAGAAAAGAAAAAATCCCCTGCAACACCTGTTTGAAACGATGCCTTTCAAATCAACGTACAGAGTAAATCACTGCAATCACATCAAGTGATTTCCTTATCAAGGTGTTTGTATCACATACACAGCACATACTACAAATGCTTTTTATTCTGTATGGTTAATGATGAAGTTCTTTTTTCTGTAAAACATACATTCAAAATCTCTCACCAGCAGGCAGCTGTTTTAAGCAAAAAAGCTCTAAAAAACATCGAACAGCAAATAGACAGTTAGTAAAATGCCGTTAAACATGTTCGGCAGTTAGCAGCTAAAGAGCCAGACATTTCCCTGTTCCCAGTTGGTCCAGGACTATCATGACCAATAAAGCCCTGGAAGAGTCCATTGAGACCAATATCAGGTGTGTCATTTAGCATGGGTTAGTTTGGATTGGATACGTGATAAGGCAATTTATTGATGATGCCAAAAAACTCTCTGTCTGAGGTTTTCTTTTGGGGTTTCTGCAGTTACTCCAGTTTTTCCAAAGTCATTCATTTCTGCTTTTATCATCCAGTTAAAACCCAAGTTCTATCCTCTCCCTGTTTTGGTTACACTATGTTTGACACATTTCCTTTGTGCCATATATTTTGAACATTCATTTTCTAGGGAGATCGTACCCAGTAGACATAATTGCATTGTTAAAAAAGGCTTTTAGTTTAAATCCAAACAACAATGGTGTCATTATCTTCAGTCATAACAATCTGCAATCAACATCTACTTCATTTTAAGCAACAAAGCAATGTTGGTGTGCAGGAAATCATGACAAGGGTCTACATTTTGTACGACTGGGTATTTCGATGTCCTTTATAAGCCTTTTTGCACTCAGAGGTTCATGCACCAAGGATCCTGTAGTGCTCTTGTGAGATACATGACACCAGCTCAATGATTGCGCCAAAGGCATAAACCGAACGAGTGTGCTTCCATTCGGTTATCATAAGACTGCAGACCAGGTGCAGTAGCCTATACTTTGATGCTGATTTAGTTGGACAAATTTGTCCTCTCTTTCCAATCTTTACACTCTGTTCACTGATTAAACTGAGCGCACCCAGATTGCATTAAAACTTTTGTATCAAGTTGTCAGTTATTCCATAACCTCATTAACAAGTTGTGCAGACCCTAAATTACATTTCAAATGGCCTTGAAAAGACAGTGCCTCATCACTGTGACAGGGAATAAACAGGCTTAAATTTTTGTTCAGAAATAAAGTAAAACCATGCATTTGCATTTTTTGGACCGCATGGGGCTGGAACCATTAAACTAAATGTGATAGGCTTTTTTGTTAATGGGCTTCACGCAGAGCAGTACCTGCTACAGTCAGAGGCGAGCGCACAACAGCTGTCACGCTGCCTACAAATCCAGTTTCAACAGATTGTTATGGAGATAAAAGTAATTTTCACAAAATATGCAGCCTACCTGAGGGGAGAGAAGCTTTGCAAATGCATTTGAATTCATGAAGTCAATGCTGGCAGCACAAAGGAGCTGCATGCATTTATCCTGTTTTACTGCGGAGAAGAATCACACCACATCTTCTAACACAAGTATGATGATGCTGATATACAGACCTTCTATATAAACATTTAAATTTGTTCTCTGTTTGAACCCAATTACAGACAATTCATAATCCAGAAGGAAATGATTATATTTGAAAAATACCTAATCTGATTGTCAGCCCTTGAGTAGCCTGATGATTGCCAACCATGGTTACACCCCCGGGGATGTTCCTGCAAATGCATTTCTATGATAAAAGATTGAAGTAGCTCATTCAATTTGATCCTATAAAGAAGAACATGTTATTGAAAATATTTTTAATTTATTGAGTCCATTAAAACATTTGGACAACGCTTTTTTGTGACTAAGACTTCTGGAGAACTAGTAAGAACAGTACAGAGATGGATTAAAAAATAGATGGATATCTGAAATAGGTAATAGTAATGCAAAGTCTGATTAAATATTTAGCCCAAAGAATGGAAAAAAAGTTCCCCTACCTAAATAAGGTGGTTAAAATAGGAATGGATACTACCACTTGTCCAACTTCCAAGTGGTAGTAGTACGAGCAAAACCACTCGACAGACCGAAATGTTGACAGTTCAATTGAATAAAGAGGAATACTGTACCATCCGCTATTGTTTCTAACCTGCCTATTGGAAAGATAAAGTCTTTATAGCAAATTAATGAGTATACATATAAATTAATCCGACAGGGCTGAAGCACTAAATATGACCACTGATTTAAACCATGATAACTAAATGACAAGACTCTTTTAATAAACATGAACAATGCATAGTTGGTGGGTTTGGCAATTGACATGTTTACTGGTGCAACAGACTCACTATTTGAGGGCTGCAGGAGGATATGGAAATGAAAACATTTTCTTGTAAGTCTGGATATTTAAAACCCCTAAGGACATGAAAATTATCTTTACACATAACTTAAATGTCAAAACACTCAAGTGCAATGAAGTCAAAGTTTGAGCCACTTACAGAGTTGGCAATCCCTGTATAAAAGAACAATAGCATGCCATAGAGAGTTAAATCATGACATTTGAACCTCTTAGAGGCAAATGTTCATCTCTCTTTTTCTATCTTCTGCAACGTGTTCGTACTAGCTTACATGGTTTTATTTCTGTCTTTTTTTGTTTGTTGATCTCTGCTTTTGTGCTTCCTGCTGATCTTTCTCGCTAAAACCTATTTGATTCAGTCTGGCATTCTTAGTACCTCTCCGGACCTATCTTCCCTTGTGCGCATCGTTCTCACACCATTGTATCAGCCGAGCTTCAAAGACAAAATCCAACCAACAGGAGCACAAAGGGACTTATCAATCCTCACTGTACAGCCAAGAAAATGAACATCAGGCCATTGTGTGCATGTCTCTACCATTCATCTGAGATCCTCAGATATGGATTAAAACCAATACATTATTTGGGTCATGATGGATGAATTGTAATTAGTTAACATGAATAGCACAACAACATAGTAACAGGACTGGGACAATTTTGTGGGCAGACAGTAAAGGAGTAAGGGTGGGCTTACATTGGTGCATTAAGGGGTTAGGGCACAGTTAGCATTGCAAAAGCTCATTTGACCAAAAGCAATGAGATTTTTCCACTGGCTTTTGAAATATTGCAGAAAATATAAATCTTTGGCCAACACATGTTCATGATATTCACCCGTTTTGTTCAGCAGGATAATCTTCACATAGTACCAGCATTTATATGATTTTTTAATCATAAATGCAACCTCGAGAAGTAAAAAGCTACAGTGAGGCTATAAACAGACTACACATCATGTCACCACCGCTGAGCTAAAGGTCATATTAATGACATTTAGAAGCTTTGGACATTCATATTTATGGTGTAGAACAAAATGTGAAAATCTCTCTAGCTTGTGTATATCACAGACCTTATTTGAGCCACTTAATAAAAATGACTTGAGACGAGGGAACCTTGAAGTGATAAAATGCTAACTAATTTCTGGGTTTAAGGACTCTTTCTTGCCCCACTCTATACTAATATGCCATAGTTGCTGTAGCTTCACAATAGCAATTGAGAACCTTCCCCATTAAATATGTACAAATTGGGGACAAGACATTGAACCCCAAATTGCTCCCAATGGGCACCTTGAGCATTGATGTATGACTGTGTGTGTGAATGGGTGAAGGAGAGGCAAATTGTCAAGTGGCTCGTCCGATTAGGTGGAAAGACATTTCATAAAGTGAAGTCCATTTAATCTTCTTTTGCAGGAACACTTCTAGCAAAGTCATCTCCACCAATATGCCATAACAACAGCTCTATCACAGTGACAGAAAGGCAGAACAATGAATGCATGTACTTCCAGTAGTCTCCTATTCAGTAATGAGAAAAACAAAACAGAAAATACCTTGATATACTTGTTGTCAGCAGCTGCTGAAAGTAACTAATAAAATAACTTGTAATCTAACTTAGTTACTATTCAAATCAAGTAATCAGTAATCAGATTACTTTTTCAAGGTAACTGTGGCAACACTGCTCATATATAAGTGAGGCTTAAAGTCAAAGATCATGGGTAAAGCTAAAAGAGAACAATTTAAAGAGGATATATTATGATCATTTCAAGGTTCATATTTGTGTTTAGTGCCTCTACTGTGGCACGTCTCCATGCTTCAATGTTCAAAAAGCCCTTTATTTTTCTCATACTGCCTGAGCTGCAGCACCTCTTTTCGCCCTCTGTCTGAAACCAGAGCCCAGTCTGCTCTGATTGGTTAGCTGGCCGGATCTGTTGTGATTGGCCAACCGCTTAGACATGTGTCGGAAAGGTAGCCTATAGAAGCGCGAGTAAACAAAGGAGTCATGTGGAGGCGTTTCAGGCAGGGGGAAAGAGTTTGGGAGAAAAATTCCCTCTGGAGGGAACACAGGGATTTTTGCCACAAAAGCTGTAGAACACACTACAGCAAAGGGAAAATGCCAAAAAGCATGATAGGGCCCCTTCAACAATTTAACAATGTAACTTCAAAACTGTTTGATATTTGAGTGAATGTGGATTTTGTTGGATTTCCTTGCCTTTGTGATGTTTGTTGGCTACTAGACCGACAAATATGTGTTTTATATGATCAATGGAAAGAGAGTCTTTGTAAAGTTCTCGGCTACCCTTGAGGCTCAGTGTGTTCTGAATATGAAAAAAATCAATTCCATTTTTGTAAATGCTTGCAAAGTATTTAAATCATACGAGATGTAAAGATTCCAAGCTCTACAATTGTGAACAGATAACTCATATATACTTCAACGTTGTCTTCCTTAGACTTTGCACATATCAAACATAAAACTTTAGTTTTTTCCCATGATGAGTGGGCCTTGCTCCACCGCATCTACAGCAAAAAACACTTAGAGCTACTTGATTTCTAAACCTACTTTTTTTCATAGTGTATGTCTGGATTACTTCAGGCCAAAAGCACTGAACTTCTTTCACAAGTCATCTCAACAACAGTTTAACAAGGTGCACTACAATCCAAAGTTGGACTGAGAATGATGTCTGTAGTACATATGAGAATTCAAGCTTCAAAGTTCATGATAACTTTTGAAATAAGTGTTTAAGAAGTGCTCAGAAGATAGCAAAAGCAAAGACAGTCAATGGTAGTGGAATTGCTCACCTGATTGGAGTATCGCATGCTGACATTGCGCTGGTCTTGGCGGGGAACGTAGCGATGGATTGGATCAATATCTTTGGGGCTGATCAGCTCATCCACTGGAATTTGAGAATACACCCCCCCACACAGACACACACACACACACACACACACACACACACACACACACACACACACACACACACACACACACACAAACAAACATCAAACTTCGTCCTTGGATTAATATCAGTGAGGAATTAAGCCATATTTACTCAATGACAATTTCAAATGTTTTTCTTCCAACACATTAAATGGCATAATACATCTAACTAAATGTGAGCTCATAGGCATTCCACTTTTGTACTATTGATGAAGCTCAGACTGATATTGGAATGAACACAATGAATGTGTGGGTGAATAGCATCATACCAAGGTACACTAACAGACACACAAAGAGGCATACCCAGAAGCATGGCGATGTTGTACAGTGCCTGACCACAGAGGAAGATCATCCCATCACGACCGGAGTTGCTAGGGAAACGCTTCTGGCTCCCATGTTTGCTCTGTTCCGCCTCCACAAAGTCAGCCGGAACGTAGTAGTATTTGGGGATCACAGCATGGCCTGGAAAAACAGAGTGACGGGGGCGGTGAGCACAGTGTGTGTGTGTGTGTGTGTGTGTGTGTGTGTGTGTGTGTGTGTGTGTGTGTGTGTGTGTGTGTGTGTGTGTGTGTGTGTGTGTGTGTGTGTGTGTGTGTGTGTGATTTAAATCAACTAATGAATCTGGATGGATTAAGATCCTTGGCAGTATAAAATGTCATTAAAGTTATCCCCACCTTTACCATCTTCAAAATTAAAATGATGTTTACATTAGTGGATCACTAACTATAATCCTGTGATAAAGTATGTATCATTTTTAAATAGCTGCTGTGCGTACAAATTAACTTTGGTTGTTGCCACTTTAAATATATTTGATGCTCATACTTTTATGCTTTTATGTAAGTTCAATTTTAAATGCCAGACTTTTACTTTACTAACAGCTATTTTTACACTGTTCTTATTACTTTTACTTACTACTAGTAACATCTCTATTTCTTCTGTCTAATTATTTCTTTTCAGGTGATTTATAAACCTTTTTTACTCAAAGGGAACATCCTTATGTTTTGATAGTTAAATTGTTAAAATGATGCAACTGATCTTGCTAAAATACAAATATTACCTCTTAAATTTATATTGAAACTCAAGTGTGCCGTAAAAGCAAAGAGGGTCATTCATTTTTATCTACTTTATATTTGAAGAAAATAAAAAACACAAAGAAAGGATCAGTAAATATTCTGAACTGAAAGTGCATTTTCACAGATCTTCCCTAGCAGGTACAGTATGTAACGGACCCAAGCTGCTAAACTACTGCAGTGGAACACAGTACTGTAGTTCCTGATTGCTACGAGGCTGAATTGTGTGCCAATTCAGTCTAGATTCAAAGTCACATTCATTCAAGTCAGTAGAAGGAGCACGGCAGTTTGAGATCCCAGCTTGTATGGTGGAAGAAGCTTTCGCCTACATTGCAGAGAGAAAGGTTTCACATTCTGGATAACACAACTGAAAGTATTATGGGTAGAAGGCTGGTGAGTGATTATAGGGTATGGTATGTTAACACTATCTTTTTCAACATTTTGTCAGGGAAAAAAATACTTAAAATCGTTGCCATTGCAGAGTACAAACTAAATGCCTTGTAATGCGGCTAGTATACAAAGAAAAAAAAAGATATATATGCTAACCTTAGAAAATGCTTTAAGAGATCCAAGTCCTCAAAGTCCATAACTATTTATTTGGCACGAAAGACAATCTTTAACCCTGACCCTAACTTGTAGCAATCACTGCAAAACAGAGTCAGTGCCCTCTTCACATTGCTAGCAGAACAAAACACTACAAACACTATGATAGCCTCAGTATTCTTTAGTGGATCCAGTGCCTCAGACTCTTAGGTCATTTAATTGGTGCTTACCACAAACCATAAAGTGGCTGACGGAAAGGTGTAACCCAAAACGCACTTAAAGTACACTGCTAGCATTGCAATAAATACAAAAAAAACTGTGCCATCCTCATATTAAAACATATTTTCATGGCCTCAGAGTCATAAGCCATTTAATTAACGCTTGACACAAAATATTATAATTTGGGGAATGTCATATTAGTTCTGCAAGCATTTGCTCATAGACTAACATATTGGAGCCATTAAATGTCAGACTTGATTTTGGCCTTAAAAGTCAGCTAGATTTTGGTACAAATAATAGGGATACAAAAATTGTGAGACATTTTAACTCACTTGAAGGAGAAATACTGTACCCTTCTATGCATGTGTTTATGTATCAGCAAAACAATAAGAGACCGTGACATCTGGGAGGTCAGACGAACCCGCAGCATAACACACAATAGCTGCTTCTGACACGAGCCAATACACGTGTGGGTTAAGACTTTTCATGGGCATTAATGGTGAAAACAAAAAAAAAAAGTACCCTTCTATTAAAATCCCACCAATTAACTACAAGACTTGTGTTAATCCATACATGACCGGTACAAAGGCACTGTGGAGATGCCTGGAGTAACTTAAGCCAGTTCTGTCTCACATCATTATCCTTTCTACACTCCAATTATCCCTGTTCCATTATGAACAGACCAATAGGAACGCAAAGCTCTTGACATCCCTATAATTTGACTGCCTCTGCTCAGAGCACTGGGTGCAGGTGGATATAGAAGACAGGCTCTTTTCTTGTGAAGAAAGGCTGAGAGTTCACTTGAATGAAATGCAGCTGTGAGCTTTGGTCACAGCATGTGGTGAATGAATATTGATGACGTTGATTTCATAAGAGAAAGTTTTTCATTGCTAGAGGGAGAGGGAGCAAAGGCAGAATCTCCACATCTAACCATATTGATATGCCAAATTCAATAAAGTTATACTTGTCTGTGTCTTTGTGCATATGTAATTCCCCTCCATATGTGTATGTGTCTGTATTCATGTGATTGCTTACCCTCAAAAGACTGGAAGACGATGGGTGCAAGGAGTTCCTGGTACTCTTTGACTTGAGCTTGATTTCCTCGGAACACCCCTGCAACACACACACACACACACACACACACACACACACACACACACACACACACACACACACACACACACACACACACACACACACACACACACACACACACACACACACACACACACACACACACACACACACACACACACACACACACACACACACACACACACACACACACACAATGTATGGATTTGTTTAAGCTTTAAAGAGACAATTCCAGTTCATTTGAAATAATTAATACATTTGTCTGCTTTTATTCCAATTTAATGGAAATACATGGTACTTGGCTTGCGTTGCTCAGTGAGCCAATAAAGTTAATTGAAGAAAACTCAACAGCGATGTGCCTTTCCAAAAAATGCTGACCAGTTTATTCCAGAAGATACCTCGTTGTGAGCACAGAATAGACTGCCTTAGGAGCAGTTTCATTAAGGAACTTTTTTCATTCTACCAAACTACACCTGCAAGTGTATCACTTGGTAGAATAGGGATTACATCTAGACACTGGTTTTACTCAGTGGAATAAATAGTTCCTTCACAAAAGGTTCTATCAAATTTAGATTTATACGTACAAACAACAAGAACACATTTGCATTCTTGATATAGGGGTCCCTTGAAAAGCACTATCATGTTCTTTAAGTTAACCCCACAATATCAGAGTAGACATAATCTTTATGCTGACCTTTGAGCTCAAGATAATACCCAACCAGCTGTTCTAGCTAACTTTATTGGTCATGTAATTTCAGATACAATAATAAGGTTTAAATGTCAGAGATGTTCAAGGCCAAACAATTAGTGATTCTTTTTAGCTTCTTGTTTTGACATCGCTCTACTTCAAGTTTTAAGTTTTGAATTGTTGGTACACAAGATTAGAGATAGAGTCCTGCTTTTTCAAGCGTTGTTTATTTCATTTTTGGCTCAGTTTGAAAGTCATTTTGTGGTTTATGAGTTGTTAAAAGATGGTTCCATTACGTTGAACAGTTTGTTTGAGATGGTGCAACCGGCCTTAAATCAGATTTTTAGTTTGTCCTACAAAGGTTAGTGGCGTAGAAACCGACATGATGGTGATTTAATAATGCTTCGGAGAAAATATACTCCTTACATCAACCGACTGTTCTCTGTTCGCACACACATTTCAAACAGCAGTGTTTCTTAGTCCTCTAAAACCTGGCAAACACCAAAATGCAATCTCCCATCAAATGCTTCAAGACCGTCTTCTATCTTCTCAATGACCCACTCGGGGCATCATGACGGTAGCTTTGGGTAGAACAAGGCTTACCGTCAATCATCATGTAGATAAAAAATATGGGAAACTCGCACTCGATCCCATCAAAGAGCTGCAGAGAGACAGAAAAAAGGGGAGAGAAAAGGGGAATTATTGCTTTTCCATTTCAGAAAGAGGAGCCACGCACAGGGACTTTAAAGTAACAGATGGCTGAACTTCAAGACACAGAATATGGAAAAGAATGGTACGGAGAAATAGGTATAGAAAACATGACATTGTGAAGGAAAACTGACAGAATACAAAGAGAACAACACAATGCTTCTTTGAAAGGTCATTCTTTGCAATGCAACCGTGTGCTGCTTGTTTTGAGGACATTTCAAGGTTTGAGAAGTAGAAAGTTTGACACAGTGACAAATACATGAAGTATACTAAGAGAAACATTGGATCAGTGCAGTATTTGATGTCCATATGACATCTGGCTTACATACATGGTTTGTTTATAAAAGGCTAGAAGATACAATCATCAACCTCAGAGATGAAACGGTTGAAATTGGAATAAGGTGCACTGAACTTTGAGACGACCACCGTCAACACCATCATCTAAGGGTCTGTGTCCATATAGCACCCAATTCTGCGGCAGTATCTTTTTCAATTATTTTCAATGGCGAGAGAGGGCATAGCATTGCATGCGGTTGCCTCAAGAAAAAGGGGAAATCCCAATGAGAAACATCCCAGTGTTTCTCTGATGTCAAACTTGAATTTTAAAAGGCCAGAGGTCTGAACTGCCAAAATAATTCTGTTTTATTTTTGTTGCCACTGAACCTCCGGCAAATGTAATTACACTACAGGAAACCTACAGTAATTCCAACACTTTGTTTCATAAAGACAAAAAGTGGTCCTTGAATCCTTTAAACAGTGTTTTTATCCCTTGGTCTGAACTAAAGAATATTGGCTACAGGTATTGTTACAAAATATTGATTTCCCTTAACCAATGGGCGTTCAATTGGGTTGATGACTGTGGGCATATGATTTACATGTTAAAACAGATTTTTTTTTGGCCCTTGTATAGAAGAAGTTCATTTATTATTTTTCCCCACAAATGCATTCAATTAAACCTCCCCCCACTTTACATGATTGACTGACTGATCGATATGTGTGAATGACAGATGATGTACCAGTGACTGTGAGTGTCTGGTTGTTTTCAGTCGACAGAACATTGAGAAATCAAAGCCAGCATATGGCAGCAGCTGGAGGGAATTTTCCGGAGCAAACACTTGAACTGACATAAACACCATAATTTCTTGGATTATTCTCAGAATCTTACTCAGACAGAAATCCTATTACAGATCACATGTTATGTTTGTGTTTGTGTTGCGTGCCACACCAACACAAACCTTCATTTGGTTACAAGTCACACGCAGAGCAAGACAGTCAAGTGAATCACAGCCTTATTAATTCCAATAATTCAATCCCAGCTTGTTTATATTCGCCTAAAGAAGATCAGACGAGAGAGGCTCTATAAAGGGTTCACACACATTTTATGGACAAAATCTAAACTTTTCAATTATTTTCAAGGACAAACTATTTGTTCCTAAGCTTTTAATATTGTAAGAGGTACAGTCAATGTATTTTTATTATACTGTATGTATAAATATCTTTACAAGCAGTCAGTCAGGCACTGGATTTCAAGCATGAAGCTGATTGTACTATCAATGTATTCTAAATTACTTTTATTTAAAAATGTTTGAGATGTTTGAAATCTATGCAGCAGCATAATCTTTTATGGCTCTCTTGTGAGCCATACATTGGTCATTTGAGAGCCCTGAAATGTTAAATGTTCTTTAAAGCATTTTAGCTAGCTGGCAAACTTACAGGGGGAGACATGACGTGGGAGAAACTTTTGTAATAATAGACAACTGTTGTCACACTGGACATATATATGTTACACCTGTGGAAAGAACTGTTGCTGTTATGTTGAATGTGGAAGATTAACTATTGAAGATCCCTATCAAACTATTCAATTTCTCACATATAAAATCCTCTCTGTATTAAGAAAAGGACTTGTATCTGCGTCACCAAGTTGAAACAACACAAACAAGTCAGCTCCATCATTGCTGAATGTGTGTGTGTGTGTGTGTGTGTGTGTGTGTGTGTGTGTGTGTGTGTGTGTGTGTGTGTGTGTGTGTGTGTGTGTGTGTGTGTGTGTGTGTGTGTGTGTGTGTGTGTGTGTGTGTGTGTGTGTGTGTGTACTCGTACATTAAAGCCCATTTGATTGTGAATGCCACTATTCGTGATTATCTTTCCCCCTCATCTTTCACAAAGATTATCCCTCTGGTGGAAGATAAAACAGATGACATCCTAATGCAATGACAAATGGCCGATAAAGCTGGCACACAGAAATATATGTGGGAGCTGCACTCACTTTCACCACGCAGATAAGGATGGTGTATTCAGGCTCAAAATGTGCTTCTTTAAACATGTAATGTATGCACTCTGTGATTATGCAGGTATAACTGGCTTCAAACTGTGCATTTCGGCAGAGATGAGAAGCAATTAGAAGCTATCAGCGGTGAGAGAGGGATGAAAAAGGAGGCGCATAAAGAGATAAAGAAACGGGAGGGTTTTTCTAGAAGGAGGGCGGCAGTCACCCAGTGAGGCCTGTGCTTTTTGGCCCGTTGAGGCTGTAAACAGGCAGTGATCCCTGGTGTTTTGCGCCTGAGCAGCTCGACTGATTGGTAAAACTGTCTATCACACAGGCTGCTGCTCTCTGTCAATGGTAAACAGACAAGGAGCACAGACGTCTGCCCTGCTGTGAATTCTCTTCTAAAGACAACAACTTCACTTCATGTCTTCTGCAGGGAAACCTGGTCCACTTGTGACTTCTTCTTCCCTAGACAGTCACTCAGAATTTCATTACTAAGTGTTTAGGATCGTCCCTCAGAGAACATTTTACTTATTCTGATGTACAGTGTTGGTAAAGTTGGTACACCGTAATAAAGTAGATATCAAAAGACTTTTCAAGGACTTTCCAAGCCACATTCCCTCAAATTCAAGGACCGAACACTGCATGGACACACGGATAAAAGTCAATTATGTCACACTAGGTGGCCCTTGTGTCACTTTCAATGACTTATGTTGATTTTTCTCTCTCTAGGCTCTATGATTGACAAGTGATTCATTCCTAATATTTAAGAAATCAGCAATTTGTTTCAATATTCATTAGTGGAAAATGCTAATGTTGTGCTTTATTTACTGTGCGGTTTTATGGTACCAACTGGCACTGTTTCCTCTTAACTGGATTCTTATTACTTTCTGTATTTATGTGGCAACCAATATATTACTGTTGCTAGATGGATGGCAAATGGCAGCAGCAGGGATCAGGACTTTAAGTTATGAAACCTAACTGGCATCGTCTTTCGCAATAAATCTGCCTGCCTCCGGGTAGAACTGTCGGCAGGATAGAGCCTGAAGGAGCAGAAGTATTTGAAACTGCCTGCTAATTCTGAGCCTTAAAGTCTTTGTATCGTATTAGCTGCAGGATTAAAGGAAGCTAATTTCAAAGTATTCTAAGTGGTTAAGAGGCGGTTCCCCGCTGATGTGCCCCGTGACACTTCTAGCATCAAATGCATTGTCTATTAGCCACAAAATATTCAAAAGAAAACTTATTTTGTAAAAGGGTTATTGTTTTCAACATTACAACCCTTCAGAGGCCTGCATGGCAATCAGACAAATCCAGATGAAGTACATTAGGAATATGGCACTACCTGCCACAAGGATTCAAACCACAGCTGCATGTTATTTTATGTTTAAAGCTATCTAAGTTGTAAACAAAAACTGAGAAAAAACAAAGTCATTGTCACAGACATGTTCACAAAAGTGTTGCCTATTTACATTTTTTTTTACATAAACCCAAGTCCAAAATTCAAGTACATGAACATTGTTTTTCTTTCTTTTCTGACTTTTTGGTTCTAACAAAAAAAGCATATGTATGGACATTTTTGAGAACCTTGCTGTCAGGTGGTCTCAACCACATGTGATATCAAGGTGCGAATGACCCTGCACTCAGCAGAAGCGATGAGACCTCCTATGTGCCTCTCAGCGCTCATTAATTCTGGGAGGTTAGTTCAGCAGCTAAGGCATTGATTTATTTATCATTAAGAGTACTGTCTCTGATTTACCCACTGTAGTCACACTGAGCAAGTGTCATTCGCAAACATATATACTAAATGCATGAGCACACTCTGTGACAGGGGGGCTCTCACGCACAAATGCATTAAGATTGGAGGTGAAATACCTATCCAGACACCCATTTCAGGCATATTGTCCACAGATGTATTATTTATTTTAACTGCTGTGCAAATGAAACTCAGCTCTATGTCTTGCTTTAATTAAAAGGATGGGACCTTTTATCTGTGTCTGTTTTGTATGATAAAATTCGGCTTATTTTGCAATTGCTTTTATTTAAAGCAAGATACACATTTTGAGTAATTTAGTTGCAATGTAGAAAATAATAAATTAATCAAATTTAGCACAGATTAATAAAAAGAGTATATACATATATATATATATATATATATATATATGTATATTATTTTAGAAGATATATATATATATATATATATATATATATCTTCTCTTTTATTATATATATATATATATATATATATATATATATATTATTTTAGATGTGTCCCTCAGCACCAACCTTCATTTCAGCAGGTTTGTAGAAACGGCGTTCCTTGTCCTCGTTAGCGGTGCGGTAGCCATCCCGGAGGAAACGCTTGAAGCCGTACTTGCCACGCAGCTTGCGGACAATCTTGTCCAGTGTCTGGCTGTAGAGGGCGTCATCATCTACTGCAAAGGCAGGATAACTGATGGTTGGAAGCAAGGCTGCGTCTGTGTTCTACCGGGGAAAAACACAACAGTCACTTAAACAGGTAATCACCAAAACCGTCAATTTTGGTAAAGCTGTCTGGGTCTTAAGCGTTTTGTAGCATTGACTTCCAACGATACTCACATACTAACGACACCTTTATGCGTCAATATAGTGATTTCACAATATATTGATATGGTGGCAATAATTTGATCACATCCTCCTTTGCATTGCGCCCAATTTATTATAGCTACTTTTAAAATATACACGCGTACACGTGGACTTGGCGTTAAGTTTTACTACTAGGATTATTAGTATCCATTAACTAAATTATGAATTAAAATGAAACCCTATGCTAAGTCATGGGTGAAGACTGGGTGTTAATAAGATTAAGCACACATCTAAAAGGGTCACCGACAAAAGTGTAGATTTCTTTAACCTGCTAAGGAGGGAAAAGTACTGTTTTCTGTTTTATATCATAAAATATTCATGACTAACAAAACAAATATTTAAAGTCATCATCTTGAAAACTGGATTGGATTTGTTTCACTTATTTCTGATATTCATAGCTATAACAGCTATGAATATTAAAGTTTTTCATTGGACGGCAGAGCTTCCTAAAGTTTAATACTTATTTTCCATATTCAGCTTGGACTGTCTACAAATGGAATAACTGCATACATGATTACTTAAGCTTTAAAAAGTTTGTCTGACAGCTAAAGGACTAGAATTTGTTAGTTGATTATTAAATGCAGATGTAATGTTTTCTATTGTAACCTTTTTACTTTCCACACAACAGCCCTTACTCTTCGACTTCTTCCATCCAGCCTTCAACTCGAATTTACATGGTAACTTCCTAGGCAGCTGCGGCTGAAATAAGATAACAGCTAGCAGAACACTTTCAGTAAAGATATTGAATGTGTCTTACATTGGGTATTGAATTCCGATCTTTAGCCGCAGTGTAAGAGAAACTGATATTTTATTGATAATTTGCTTGGCTTGACATTATCCCTGTTGGTCTCTCGCTCCTGACTGCACGGGATCCTTCTGCTCCCTTAACGCTAATCTCGCACAACTATAATGCCACTCTCGCCGTTTAATTACACAAATTTTACTCGATAGCTGACTACAGCTCTTCTGCTTGATACACTCTACACCGAGAGAGAGATGTGATCATTTAAGCGTCTGCAAGCTTTGGAGTGGAGAAAAGGGAATGGTTTTGCTACTGCTTTTTCCTCTACCTACCACTTATTTCTTTCACTCTTCTTTTCCTTTTACCTCCCTCTAGGTCTGCAACAACCTCTCACTTTCCACATCTCTTGTCAAGGCTGCACAGCACATTTATAGGCAGTGTAGTGACTGCACCTCGAGGGAAGTTTTGACTTGAAATATTGACGTGAGTGGGTTGTTTGTTCGATGTGTACAATTAACCTTTTCTGTTTTATGCATATGCGTGGCAGGCATCTATTTCTGTCTTTGACTAGTGGGTGTTTTGTACACAGCTGCTCGACAGAGACCTCAAAAAGGTAAAAAAGAGGCAGCAGGATGCATCAACGTATGCACATCTGGACATACACAAGATAAACTCACTAGTTCGGAGTACAAATTGAATTTACTTACTTTATTTATATTGAACTGTTAAAAAAAAAAGTGCTTTACAAATCACCTCCCCCCCAAAAAATCTGAAAAAATACCAACACCCCCCTCCTTTCCAGGTAAAACATAGACTAACATGTAACTTTGTGATTAAAACAAACAATAATACCAATGTATTTCACAGACAAAGGAATGAATTAAACAAGAATAAAATAATAGAAACATAATAAACAGAATACATCCAATTCAATAATGGCCAAATTAAAAGGTTGGTCTTGAGCTGTCTGCAAAATGTCAACGATATTTTATATTACCTCAAGGTATGATTAAAAGGCCATTACCATATGACCTGAGGGTATTAGAGGGCTCCAAAGTTCAAATCAAATCTTGTAAAGAGCCAGGACAAAGACCACGGAGAGATACCGCAGGTCCTTCCTTCCTGCAGCGGTCAGACTGTACAGTATAACCATCATAGCCCCAGGTAGACCCCCGCACATATAGCAACACTGAATATAACACCCCCTTGTTGTGTTAATAACTGTGCAATACTTACCTGGCTGCTATACCTCAGAACGGTTTCTGAGGTCTATTTTTGTGTATTTTGTAAATTGTGTAATTGGTGTATATATGTGTGTATTTTGGGTGTAATATTAAGCTGTCTTTGGCTTTTTCTGCTGTACAAATGAAAATGTCCCCTCTGTGGGACGAATAAAGGTACTCTGATTATGATTCCGACTCTGAATAAGACCATAAAAATCATTTGTATAATATCTTATGCTTTATATCTATGTTTTTCAGTTGTTTGTATTGGGGATTCAGTTGTTGCATAAGAGAAATGGATGGACTCACATGTGAGCGGGACTCTCGGGGCAGGAGGGAACACAGTGTTTGCCTGTTCCTGTTGTGGGCGTCCAGATCCACAAATATCACCGACCATGAACAGCCCTGCAAAACACATCAGCAGAAAGCTTGAACTATTCACCTGTGACAGGTGCACAACAAAAGCACAAAATATTATGTTTGGTACAGTATGTAAGCACACACACAAATCAACCTCGAAAAAGTCCTAGAACTTTAAAAGATTTGACAACCGAAATGGCTGAAGCCCCCTCCATCACACCTCCGCACCTCAAAAACGCACTCTTTTGCTGTATGGATACTTTTGCGTTGCAAATGTTTTTCAAGTACAGTGTGGGAGTGCTTGTACAACAGCCAGTCGACAGTCATCTTATCACTTCGAAATATACAAAAAATGAAGTGCTGCTACTACAATGGGGTCTGTCTGCAGTGCACTTTAACAGCTCTGAGAGCGGAAGCACCAGTTTTTGCTTTTACTTTCTAGGGGAAAGTGATCAAGCTTCTAAAAAGCTGGTCCAGTCCACTTCATCCATCCATCAGCAGCGCTTGCAAAAAAACAACCCAGTCACTCCTGCTACCTGCTAAGCAGTTTCCAATGTAAGTCAAATGCATTATGTATGATTAGTGCCCGAGTCGACTTTTCTCCTGCAAAAAACACACATCCAGCCAAGGCTTTTAGTCAAATCAGCAGGCTTTCACACCGCAATTTGCATAGTGCAGTGGATTGCTGGCCGTCAACGTGCTGTACTGCAGGCAGCTTTGTGACACGCAGGGAAATGGCTCTCCTCAGGGAAAGTATTCCGGTGTTATAGCAGCAGAGTATGAGTGGTTTTACCTTGGATGTTTCCATCCATAAGCTGACATTTTCTTTAACATACAAACATCCACATGTATGTAAAACATTTCAGTAATTTGAACTAGAAAACAAAACATGGAAATCGTTTATTTGTTCTTTATACTTTTCTTAGCTACTTTTTGCATTAAAAACCACATGAAACATAAGTTTATAAATATGAACCTAGGCCATATCGTTATGCTCAAAACGTGAAGAAAACAAATGTATAACTAATAAAAAACAGATGTAAATTGAATAACTACAATATAATAAATCAATAATGGTCAAATTGTACTTAAAAATGAAGGAATTGATCATCTAAAAAACATACCTTAATATAAAACCCTGTTTAAATCAGTATAATCAGTGCTTTGATAACTAACTGCTTTTGACATACATTTTTTATTGTATTATATGTTTTCATTTGTATCCATTTTTGTTTAGTTTTTTCATTTTATTGCAAAATTCAGTTTTGTTAAAAAGAAAAATACATTAAAGAGTATTTTCTTTAATGTATCATTAATATACCATTACTACAAATCTTAACTGATTGATTGAAAATGCTTGAAAAAAAAGCATTAGTCTTAAGATTTGCAGTGCATTCTGGGTATTGGGTGTAACTGTCAGGGTTGGGGAAACAGGACCCAAGTGCAGTAAAACCAACGGGAGGCAGGTATGGGTCCAAACCAAAGGCAAGCTTTATTGAAATGAAAGCTGTACTTTCAACCAAAAAATAACCACACCAACACTAACCAGGGGATACAGGGACACTGGGAACAGGAGCAGACAGACAGACGGGCAGGCAGGAACAGGCAGGTAACATTTACAACATCAGGGAAGAAATGACGACGACCGAACCAGAGACAAAAGGGGAACCAAGACTAAATACACAAGGCTAATCAGAAGGTCACACACAGCTGGAGAGGGGAGGAGAAACACAGGGGCAACAGGTGAACACAATGACACAATCAGGGGAAGGAGGGAAACTAAAGACAGGGAGTGAAACTTAACCTGACACAAGAAGGGAAAACCTTTCAAAATAAAACACACAACACAAAGACATGACAGACACGAAACTAGGATCGTGACAGTAACTCTCGGTATTACTTTATATGGGTGCTTATATAGGAATCAAAATGTGCTCTAGCAATGATTGAAGAGTATCATTTAATGATTAATATTGACATGGTGAGATTGGAAAATTCTGACAAACAGCCTTTATTAATAATGGCCCAACAACTGGCAATATAAAACAAAAAGAAATTGTATTTTAAAGAATGCATTTTTCTTCTGTGTCCCTACTTCTACTCGCCACCTCACTTACCCCTTTCAGCTACTCTGAGCAGGTAGCGCCCGTCCCTCTGTAATGAAAGTGCGGCTGTATAATACAAGTTAATTACAGGCCACCATAATCTATGCCATAAAGCCCTCAATGTCACTGCCATTATTATGGGTTGCTAATAAATGTTGACAGGATGTAGATTATATAATACCTCTTTCAAAGACCATAATGTACATCAGTTTGACATCGCTTTCTGTGCATTAATGTGACCAAATTAAAATTGATAGATTTATGTCAGCATGGGGTAGACTGTTCGGAACACACAGGAAAGAAAGGATTGAGTGTGTGCTCCACTAGATCCCTGCTCTTCACTGGGTGTGAATTAGGTGACAATCCGGAGATAGGAAGTGGAACGTGTTAGGGTTTCTCCGGCCATTTGTACACAGCTCTTTGAATGTAATCGCTGGCTTTAAAAGTGAAATAATTCCATTTATTGGGATGCGTTTTATCTACTGTTTTTTTCGCGGAAGAGCTGCAATCCTACCAAAAATGTATTTTAGGCTTGCCCACCACATTGTCTCTGACCCCAACCATGTCCGGAACAGGGGATATGAATTGTTACCATCAAATCTGAGATAACATTAAATTAAAGTTAGACTGAGGAACTCACCTTCCTGTAGTTTGTTATATAGGTTTGTGTGCATGTAAATGGTCTGCAAAGGCTAAAATCCCAAAGTTCTCCAGAGGGAGTTCCCCCCCCCCCCCCCCCCCCCCCCTTCCTGGAACGCCTCTATTGGACTACATGTTTACTTTGATAACATAGTGAAATATATGTAACACCTTGGAAATCACTATGTAAGACTTTGGCTTCTATGTCTTACTCTTCAACTAATTCTATATAGGTTAAAGAACGGATATTCTGACTACTGTACATCTCAAAGCAGCTAACCAATCATAGCAGACTGGGCTCTGGTTTCAGACATATAATGAAAATAGGTTACGCAGCCGAGGCAGTATGAGAAAAAAAAAGACCTTTTTGAACATTAAAGTAGACATGTCACAGTAGAGGCACAAAACACAGCTTTAGCATTGTACTGTAGGTCCTTGTTTCTTGTCTGAATATGTTCTAAATGTTCCAAATGAGCTGCTCTGATGCAAGAGAAGTTGTTATTGTATACTATCGACTCATAAGGGATCATGAAAAAAATAACGTCACCAAACTGAGTGCATTCTGTCCATTCATGCAGCACAAAGGCTACATTGGACACACACCCGCAAGAGTCCACAGCCAGTGTAAAATATCTGAGTTTTTAACGCGTTGTATGTTCCGGTTAAAGGGGTTGTGGGAGTTACACTTGTGAGGATGAGAGTCAGCTGGGAAATCAAGATTAATAAAGATCATTAACAGGTGACGGGCTGGCTTGTAGCACTTCCATTCCCACAGGAGGACAGGAGACTGGCCCCACACAGCATGGGTCATAAAGCAGCTACCTCTATGAATTGATTCTTTCAACAAGCAGAGCTTGATGACAAAATCCATTTGCAGGCACAGTTAAACCATTATTTTGCAGTGGATCAGGAGAGAAAAAAAAACAGGGACTTTATTTTACACTCTACTGACAGCCATTTATGTTGATCAGATAAATACTCAACGCAAGTTGCGTAAGGCCAGAGAAGCTGGAAAAAAGCCAAGTAGAGAAAAACAAGAAGAAAAGAAAATAGAAAAGCAGACTTTTGTATGTGCCCGGCTTCATTTTCCAATCCATTAGCCGATGTAATGGATGTCCCTGTTTTTCCTTTCTACCACACAAGCAAGAAAACAAGATATCTACTAATGGACATTTTGAGGGAGATTCGGAGAAAGACCGGGGACAAACATCAACTGTGGCCATTGATCAAAGTCTGCTGAGCCCAACACAAACATTCTAAATGAATCTCCGGATGGTCAAGCACCCACTTTAGGAAATAGCCTATCATTGATGACAACAGCACTAATTATGCTAATGATATGTACTTGTTAAATATGCAGTGGGTTTTCATGAATTCAGCTGCTGACGCAGGTTGCAAGCATCAATCATATCCCTCTGATGTATGGAGCTATAATGGGCCTCTGCAGATATGAATCAGAAAAAGGATGTACATCTATAATGTGATCTTGGGCCATGTGACACGATAAGACAGACGCATCTAGACAAGTCTCTTGGGACTAGTATGAGGAGTTGGTGAATTATTCAAATACCTGGTTTCCGAACAAGTTGAACCCATTGATGGCCTCCAGAGCAGCTTTAGCAAGGCCCACAGAGCTGCAAAGAAAAAGAAAGATTGAGGATGACATTAGACATTTTTCAAATAACCACCAATTTTCCAACGTCTGCACAAAGTATATTACATCACGTTTCATTTAGCTTACACTTTATCCAAAGCAATAAGTAAAACCATTCTAAGTGCTACATTTTCATTACATTTTATGGCCAAAAACTATGCATGATTAGTGAAAATTATGGGATTTGAAAGCAGGTTAATTTAAACAAAAATTAAGGATTTAAAAATTCCTCTTCACTCAAGCTGTGATGTCATCCACTAACTCTTAGATTTCCAATACACATTAATACACAAATCGGCCCCAGAGCCTATTGCATGTTGCGTGTGTGTTTGCGTCGCAGGCCTTTTGAGGTGGGTGGAGCTGAGGAGGTCAATCATCCTAACTGTGGACAACTGGCCAGTGCCACAGGACCTACTTGAGCCCAGTTGCCTGGGGTCACAGTGTCTCCCTGACTCTCCCCTGGATCCCCGTTCTTTTGCCCAGCCTGGGTTGGCACTCCACAACGGAGTGAATTTGTTACTTTTATGTTAATAAATGTATGGTTGTCCTTGCTAAATGCTGTGTGCGTCTCCCACCTTTGTTGTAGCCTGCGAGTCGGTCATAACAATACAGGTAGCTATACTTATCTATGTGTATCGACAATAACTTTCATAGGTTATTTATGCCTTACTTAAGAAATTATTTTGAAAGTTGATGGAGCAGCTAGAAAGTTAGCATAGCCCTGATCGATGCAAACTTTAAACAGGAAACAAACATCTTAAAAAGGTGTATGCTTGGCCTCTTTTTGACGGACTCCAAACATTTGAGTTTTTTTATATAAATTGGCCTCATCGTGTTTTTTTTCTACCATCTTATTGATACATTTATAAATCACAGCAATATCAATTAATTTCATATCGCTGTAGTGAAGATCGATCGGTCAATATTTATTAATAATAATAATAATAATAATAATAATAATAATAACTTTTATTTATATAGCGCTTTTCTAAAAACTCAAAGACACTTTACAGAGATACATTCATAAAAACATAATTTGCTAGTTTTTGAGGTGAACAAAGCATACGGGGGACAACAATTGTGTTTTTTTTATGGAAATCGTAAGTGTCTTTCAACTGTCAGAAGCCCCTACCCCCGTAAAAAGCATTTAGAATCACACTTGAATCACAAGCCTTTCTGTGAGGATTCAATAGAGCTGAAAGGTCCTAAGATTGTGGTCTACTGTAGATAATGGATCTCTTTTATAAAAACCTTGTAGTGAATTTCACACTGGCTGGCTACTATGATTGCAATGCAGACTAAATGTTAATCAATTTCTCTGTCATATTTTTTCCCTTTCTGCCCTGCCAAGATTTCCCTAGAAAATAAAAAACCGGGGTAAAAATTGAAAGGGAACTTGGCGGTAGATTGGCTGACATATCAAAATGCATTTAATACCATTAGTGAAAGCTGAGTTGATAAACAGGTTGGATGGCTGATGCAGAATGGAGAATAGCTCTGCTTATTACTTGTGTGAAAAACATTACACGAAAAAGGCCAATACTGGTCTACATGGTTGTCAACCCCTCACAGAGAGATAGAAGAGATGAAATGATTGCTGGGGAAACAGGAAAAAGTTGTACCAGGAAACAGCATTGTGATGCAACAGTTTCAGTTGACAGTTGGAAATAAAGAAACGGATGATGAAAATGTTGCTGTAGACTGTCGAGCTCACAATGTAGAGTCACCAACAATATTCTATAATTCCTACAGTAAATGTGCTTGCCTACAGTGGCTCATATGGCAATTGAGACCATACTGGGTTATTAACTTCAAATTCTTAGCTTCCCATTGCTCTGTATGGGTGGATGATGACGACGACGACGACGATGATGAATGTTAAGCGCTTTGAGCAGTCGGGAACATGGATAAAGTGCTATATAAATACAAACATTTTACCGAAATGTAAAAATATCCATTATTTTATCCTATCAAACATTTGTAGAAACCCTCATAATTATCATATGAATGACCACCTTTGGTCATTGGTGTTGTCAGTGTGGAGGCCCAAAAACAACTGAACCAAATGAACCTGTGATTTTTAGAAAGCCCTTAAGGTTTGGGGCCCTTGGACAGTCGCCTTCTTAGCCCAGCTGGGAAACGATTGTCGAATGGATATGACATACAGTAAATCTAGTAGAAGTGGTAACAGTGACAGTTTTTAATGTGAATGTTAGATAATGATGAAGTGTTCATGAACTTATGAGCAACTCCTGTTTATTTTTCTGGGTTGATATTTTTTTAAAAAGCAGCTGCTACAAGATTAGATACACCACTTTAAATAAAACACTCCAGTCCAGTCATTTCAGTGGGTGTGATGATAAACATAAAGCAGAAGTAATTATTTGATTTGATATGGACAAAATTAACTTCACCCAAACTGAACTGTTTGCTTCCAGCCTTTTCTTTGCAGCATGGCACTGTGTTACTTGAAATGACTCAATTTGTTATTTTTCGCAGATCTTGATTAAACTTTGGAGTCTGCATACAGCGTGGCTATCAGTATGACGCAATCACATGTATGAGCTAGCTCACTAATTGTGAAAAACCAAAGCATGACCTGGATGGCAGAGAATACAAGGATCGCAACGCTTATTCACAAAAAGAAATATGTAATCTTTTCTTCAGTTATCTTGGCATGCTGCTGCCAACAGCCTTGGATTGTTGGAGGAAGAAAAACAAATGCTTCACAGAGATAAGCAAAGGCAGAAATTGAGGATCCTTATCAAGACACTGAGGGAGGGGAGGGACGCTGGTTCGACCTTGGATGATAAATCAGTTACAAGCATGTAACAAAAACTCCCTAGCATTTGGTGCAACATCCTAATATTCACAGCAGTTCAAGTTGAGACCATCAATAATTTGTCCTTAACTAAAAGGACTCTTGGAGAGCTTAGATTACCACCAAGGCCCTTTCCATTGCCGTACAATTACATTTGTATCCACCTGTGCTACATCCTTCAACCAAGTTTAACTTTTACCAGTAATCCTTCTGAAAAACGGACAGATCAAACAAACAAACAAACTAATCCAACGGTTTGTTGCTGTTTTTATTTTGAATTGTCTGTAATCTTTTAATACTACTTGGTTTGAAAAAAGAAACTCCATCTTGTGTGCGTTTTGGGATTTTTAGCGGTTGCTGACCATTTACATGCCCCAAAACCTATATAACAGCACAGGAAAGGGAAAACACCAATAAGCATAATATGGCCCCATTAAGAGTGTTACTTAGAGAATATGGAAATAATCCACATGACGGTTCTCTCGCTAATTTCAATACTAGCCTTCATTGCAAGCAGAAGCAGGTGTTAGACATAAATATGGTGATTGGTTTGCAGTTCTTGAGAAAGTAAAAACAAACTGCTATAATCATTATAATTTCCCAAATATTGATTTACACTGGTGTTATGTTCCAAAATCTGTATTTATTTGTAATTATGTGTGATAAATTCACGACTGTCTGCCGTGAACTGCAGCTGTAGTCCGGGCTCCAATTCTTGTTTTTGGAAAATCAAATGTATTTCTTTTAGAAGAAAAAACAAGTTGCAAAAGGCTTGATAAGATTTGTTTTTGCAGGAGATGTACAAAAAAAAAAGAAATTAAGTGGGAAGGTGGATATTAAAGCCTTTGGAGCAGGCATGGACGGATGTTGCTATGAGTCATTATTCTACGTTTTTTATTGCATTTTCTTTTATCTAAAAAGGAAAATACAAATATGACTAATTCAGAAATGTATTTTATGGATTCAATTTAACAGTCAGCTCTGATAAAGTCATAAAACATCGCCCTGAAGTAATACTAATAATATGAAAGGCATCCAGCTAAATTAAAAGACAGGGATAAAAAAATGTATAAGTATTCAATAAATATATTGCATACAAACCTTGTTTCAAGGTAGGCATTCACAATTCAAATGACTTCAAAGCTAATTCCGTGTGTGCTGATATGGTCAATATATATATTTTTTTAATGTTTTGATAGATGAAAAATACCAAACTTTTTCCACCTCTTCTTAAACACAGGAAATACAACTAGATTTTTGTAAAGCACTTTGAATTGCAAAGTTATTGAAATGTGAAAATAACCTTTTCATACCTTGTCTAGATTGGACTTAGATAACATAAATCACCAGAATGTTAATTTGGCCTTTCAGTGCTTCCATACAATACATATCTAGTTTGTGAACTACAGTGTTGAAAGAGATAAATAGAAGACAAACAAATATGCCACCCCTGTGTGGAGTTTACTTGGTCACAAACTGTTCCTAATAACAATTTAACTGTATATTATGTTCATTTGTTTTGTATGTTCTTTGTGTTTCACTGAGTTTTGACTGACCTGGAATGCAGCTCAGTGCTGCCGTTGTTGTATTTGCTGCCTCTCTCCCACATGCCGTAGTCAGGCACCCTGTAGGCTCTCTCCACACAGAAAACCAAGTTCTGGATGAAGGAAACCTGCACACAGAATACACACTTCAAACACAGGAACTTATGCGACATTAAGAATGGATTCACCTGCATACACATTCACACTGTCTTACACACACACAAACATGCAATCATAGATCCAGGGCTGCGGGAAAAAGACATGTTTCCATACTTTGTGCAGCCACACACAGCCTTAGTGGACAAGAAAGCTTATTCCTCATCAACCCTCAAGGTCAAAGTGTTCCTGCAGCGTAGACACGGTGTAATTAAGTCGAAGAGTGTGACACTATGTGCGGCTGGAGCTCCATTGACTTGTCAACTGCCCATGACATGACACTAAATGGACACATATGGACTCAAAACGTCCATTTAAAGCTCAAGTTTAAACATGAGCACTTTGCAATTTAATTACAGACTCTCAGGAGCAGTGTCCTTGATTCCATCACCCAACAAAACAAATGGTTTTAAACTCAAATTAGCGTTGGAGTTTGTCGTATCTATAATCAGGCTTGCACCAGATGTCAAATCAATAGGCACATCCCAAAAAAAAAAGAGAGCGAAAGGAGAGAGAATGTGCGATGACTAAAGGCCTTGAATCATTAAAAAGACCTGTGTGTGTGCGTGTGTGCTTGACTGATGGGAGATTTAATCTGAAATGACAGAGTAGAGGGGAGAAAAGAGAGGCAGATAGAACCTGTGTAGGACTTAAATAGGACATTATTTAAAGCAGGGCAGGGAAAAAGGAGAATCTTCTCTTATTTGGGGTTTTAAGAACGTCATGATTAACGAGGGGAAACCTTTTAGTATCTTAATGGTATCTTAATGACTGTTACTGTCCGCCGGCTAAAAACAAGAATCTCCATCTCTCTGCAACTGGACGACAAACCCTGCCAGTAGCCCTCTGGAGGTGGTTTGCACACACTCAGAAGCATACATTGTCTGCTGCTTTAACCCAATGCCCACATCACTGTTGGAAAATGCCTACACCTGTATAAAGTGAAAAATGCAGGCAGCAGATACACACAGGCTAATGAGACGCTGCATTTCGTGCTGCATGAGACTGAAAAAGGCATCTGGAAGGAGGACAATAGTGCATCTTCTCAGAGGACACGCAGCAGCCTCTCTATACCTCCTACCTCGAGAAGAGGAAGAAAAAAAAAGTACTGCAATGCAGCTTCCAGTATACGCCAATGGACTTCACAAGCAGTGTCAGCTAACAACGATGTGATTAGTCCAAATGAAATGCGTTAAAAACAGCAAAGACAGCATTTTTTATTTAAATGGATCTGATTGTAGTCAGTAAAAGGATGTTAGGGTGCATACTACCTTAGTTTGAATTATCCAACATTATAAGCAGTGTTTAAATATGCAAATGAATGATTGAAATGAATATGGCTTGCTATTGTAAAAAAAAATTGCATTGTCAATTTTTCTGACGTTGTGAGTGAGAAATGGAGGGAAATGCGAGTTATTAGGGAGGGTTTTGAGTAAAAGAAGAGAAGATTGCACAAGCTTTTGGGGTTTTTGTTGGTAAAAGGATGTTGGAGCGTGCAGACTGCCTAAGTTTGAATTATGAAATATTATAAGTAGCTTTTTAACATGCAAATTAAACCTTGCACTTGCAAAAGAAAAGTTGCATTGTCTTTTTTTTGCCACAGGGCGTGAAAAATGGAGGGAAATGAGAGTTATTAGGGAGGGTTTTGTATAAACAAAGTGAAGACAGCATGCACTAATTGATTTGCTGCAAAATGTTTCAGCATGTCCTTCCTTTCTTAAGATAAGCCCCATCTAGTAAACAAACGGAATCCTTTAACCAGCGGCACACATTTCCCCGCTCTGTGGCGGTAAGTAAAGCTGCGAACGTTGTAAAAACTAACAGAATTAATGAAACTGCTCCTCGGGGCCCCACAATAAACAGCACACTGTGTAAACTTAACAGCCAAGTTGTTTTATTAAGAGACAAACGTAAAGAAGACAAAAACCGAAAGCGGGGAGATATATCAAACTCGAAGAAATCCATTTATAGAAAGCTTTTCAGTAATGGTCGGGGTTGGTGCGCTGCCAAATTAGACGTTACCGGCTGGATTCCCAGGAGGACATTTAAGCCTCCACAATGAAATCATTGAAACGTTTCAACGTTGAAAGTCAATTGAGTGGCTCAGCAAAAACATAAATGTGAGGTGAGCTATAAAAGTGAGATACTGCCCCCCTGATCCCGCATTTGTGTCTACTCTGGGATATCTGCAGGGGATTTAGGGTACATCTAACTGCATTTACAAATCCCCTGCTCTTACTTTATAGTATCTTCACAATGTAGCATCCCATCATTTTAAACTTATGAATCTCAGTAGGCTCCAGTTTGTTTTAGGGTGTTTCAGTAACCCTTTTTCATGATAGGAATTTTCATGTGAATGCAAACTGACTCACACTGTATGGCGGCCAACAGGTGCAAACACTACGACCTAAAACCTTTTCATTAGGAGAAACGCGCCGCAGCTTCAGAAACAGTGCAAATATAAAAAACACTGCAAGAAGATCCAAACACAACGGAAACGGGGGCACTAAAACGTGATGCACACAGCTGGGAACGCTTGTTGAAGTTTGGGGATTATAAAGTCGGCCAACTGTCATTGTTGTTGGAAAGTAACCTAAAATGTTTATTTTAATAATGTGATCACCTGATTGCTTCCGATATTACTAGGAAGGCTAGGTTAGCTAGCACCGAAAACACCAACAAGGACTCCATTCCCAGCTGTGTGCATCATTTTTTAGCATCACTGCTTCCGTGGTGTTTTGAGCTTCCTGTTTTGTATTTGCAGCACCTTTAGTTGGCCCTGCATATGTTATGTCAAGCTTTTGAATGTTCTCTAAATGCTGTCCATGTGTTGTCAACTTGGTGAAGACGTTTCTACAGTTGCATCTGGATTTGCAATTTCGTGTTTGCACCAGTCGCCCCTGTAGGCTCATAAAGGGGAGACACATTCCTTGTAAATGTCAGTATGCAGTGATAATAATAATATGTTACTGTAAAGTAAAACAATATTGCATGTATAAAATGTATTTCACAGTAACAGTATTTAAATGATAAAGACATATGTTGACAGAAGTTATTACAATTTCCCCCAAATATGTGTCATCTTCTATCAAACAAGCAGAAGCAGGTAGCTAATTTACATGCAGTTTATCTGGTTTTCACTCAATAAATAAAAGCAATGAAAAATAAATTACAAGTAGAAGTACATTTACAACATTCTAAACAGGAAAATATGTTCTGCATGGCAGAATGTATTCCTGTTCAATGTGTGATTATCTTAATGGTAAAATAAGTGGTTTTAAACTGTGGACTGAAGATGGATACTGATTGCTGTACAAGTAAAACCAATGGGGTGTAAATCCCCAGTGTCCAGAATCAATCACCCCTGCAGTCATTTCAGCTTGTTGTTTACCTCATCCGTGTTGTAAATGATCTGCAGACCCGAGCAGATCATCTCCACCAGGTACAGCAGGAACAGAGAAACGGCATCGATCTGCAGCAATGACAGAGGGAAGGACAGAGTGGATGAGATACCATAAAAAGAAAAGACTGTCATTTGTAAACTGCGAGATATTTCCAGATGTGTCAATACGGCTGTCTTTGATTTCCTACACAGTGTAGGGACTGAGGCGTGAGCTTTATATTAGCTATTAAGCCTTTGGCATTGGAACTGGAATCATCAATAACGCAATTTACTTCATGGGGAAGTTGTTGCAGAAGAAATCAGAGCCAGGGACTAAATGTACAATTCAGTGAGTCTTAACATCTTTAACGCTTTCATGATTTATGAGGTTTTCTGTTTGTCACAAAACTATAATTCTCTATCCATGTCTCTTTGATGTATTACCCTTTCTTCACTATAGGAAAACAGTTTCCATCTGAACGTTGCACACCAAATTGACCTTTGTCAAAACCATTTACAGAAGAATAAGCTGTTTTATAGCCAATTCAATGCACATCAACCTCTGAGGACAAGTCAGTAATCCAGTTGTACATGCATGCAATGTAGAGCAATGAATACATAAATATGTTATGGGCTTTTCCTTTGTTCACACTCAAAACCAAACCTCAATATTAATTGCAAATGTACATCTTTGAACATTTTGTTAGGTGTTCTGAATGAAAATGTTCTACAGATAATAACTCTTTTTTTTCTGTTGGGTTAAATACTTGTTACTTAGCTCAAATCAAGGAGTTATCTGAAATAACCATTTAAATAATATATTGCAATTTATTTTGTCAAAAAACATTACAATTCAACATCACATAAGAGATAAATGGCTCTAACAAAGAGTGGGATTATTTGGAATAATGAATATGTTCTGCATGTCATGTGTGTTTTTGCGTCTTGGATCGGATTGGATTTACTTATTTGAAATGTTGACATAATATTTATTTTGTGTGAAATGGCATTGTCATCTCATCATACTGTCATATCATTTATGTGTGTCTCTTGCCTGGACCGAATACAATCACAAATAAAAAACTCCTTTTCATTGGCTGACCTGCAGGTGGTGGTAGTCGCTGTAGGAGTGCACCTCGTCCCCAGTGTCTACGTTGAACACAGAGTGCAGACACTTGGAGGGGTTGGGGTCCTGTTTGAACTGCTCCACCTGGGAGACACAAACACAGAGACAGAGATGGTCAAGGTTAAGCAGGGAGCATGGAAAGAGGAGGAGAAGGAGACACACTTATTTTCTCACCAAAATTCAGTATGTCAAGGCTTAAACACATCCAAAAACACATTATAGGGAACCATATGTATTAAGTCAATGGTAATGATCTGCATTTGTAATGTTAGTATTTCAACAGACTCCTCAATCCCTTTCAGTTCTTCAACCGATACCGCTCTTGATGCTTATTTTGCCACTTTAGGGTTATGTCAATGCTCCTATTTATAAGTGCCACATTAATTAGCTTCAGTATCTCCACATCTACAGCAAGAACTCTATCTGTCATACCGTTATCAATACAGTTCAATAGTTTGAAATAATGTAAATATATATGCAGTTTGAAATACTTTCATTGCAATGTTTTTGGCAGGAGCAAGGTTATACATTTTCTGAAGTACATTTTTAGTTTGCCGTATTGCATTCAATGAGACTGTAAGCTCTAAGCCTGACATTAAAGCAGGGCGTACGTTTTTGGCATCATTGTCCGACTATTCTTTCTGAACCCTCAAGGGATTTGAGGGAAAACTATACTTCTTCACTTCTTCCTTGCTCGGTTCAGGCTTTGGAAAACCTAACCCATAATAGGGAACTTTGTCACTGGTTATTTGAGATGCAGCATCGGAGTTCCAGCATTTTATAAAACAGCAAAGGCTGACTTGAGGAAGACTGACTGAGCAATTCAGCTTAATTGTTGTTGCGTTTCAAGGAGAAAATGTTGCTTAAAGTTTAGCGTTTGCTAACAGCTATGGCTACAGATAGCAACAGGATGAACTATTGGCAACATTTTCTCCATCTCTGTATGTATGCTGGACAGCTGAAGGTAGCATTTTATATCAAAGGGATTTATAGGTTTGCAAAGAACACATGATAGTAATTATTACAGAAATGCTGCTATATATATATAAGCTTACCATGGAGTACAACTTTATTTACAATGTGATGAAAGGTTATTATCCATTGGATCAATAAACACTCTGACACAATGTACAAAATCCTTTTTTCTCTGATAAAATTAACTTGCAATAAGTCTGTCCTATGAGTAAAGTTAGGCAGATTTACTGTGAATGCATAACATGATCTGCCCTGAAACAGCAAAGGGTCACATTGAGGGCAACCAAACTATTACTTGCTTCACGAAAAACAGATAAAAACCCAGAACAAGTTGTTAGTTGTGTTTTGTGTTCAGCGTATTGTTGGAGTCTTTGTGTGTGTGTTTGCTAAATTACAGCTGCGCTGCCAGCCCCGTCGCACAGAGTTATAAATAATTGGCCCTTTGTCCCATTTTACCTCATTTGTTTCTCTTCTATTCGCCTCTTCAGCTGCTCTCTCCATCATCAAGCCCCCCCTTCGCTGTCTTCGTTTTTCACCCAACCCTTCCTCACCGTCTCTCCGAGTACTTTCTATTATTTGCGCATCTTTTTCTTTAATGCTTTTTTTTCTTTTTCTTTATGTTCTGTTCTCCTTTCCTCTGCCATACTTCTTCTACCCAACATTTCCTCTCTTTACCTCTCCTCTCTCTGTCAGGTCATAATGGAGACCCTCTGTCCCACTTTTACTCAAACTGCTCCCATTTCCTGCCATCCCACAGCGCTTAATAAGTGTGTGGTGTGTGTGTTCACGTGAATAAAAGAGCTACCTCTGTACAGAGCTAAAAATAGGTGCTGCTGTTAATGTTTCTATAAAACCCATTTCTGTGAAGGGGTCTCTCTAATTCTCCCTCCAGCAGAGCCACGGTGTCAAGTGGCCCCACTCGGGATATTGTGAGAGGCCCAAGATCTTGCTTATTGTTTGGAGTGCTGCAATGCGCCAATATGACTTTCAAATTGATGAAACACTTCAAAGTGTGCTCCTCGATCTGCTTTCATGCATTTATATCACATTTATTACAAACACAAAACTCTTGAATCTCCTTAAACCAATAACCAGGCTACTCCTTGTTTTTGCTGGTTGCAAAGGAGATTGTTTTTTGCCAAACAACTCATGGTAAAGACACAACCCCAGAGTGAGAGCAAGATGTTGTTCAAAAATAGGCTAGAATAACAAACCAACAAATTACACCCTAAAGAAACAATGTCAAAGATTTTCATTCGAATACATTTTGCTATGGGGTAACGCGAATGGGGTAATGTAAAATGGGCTAACACAATTGTGATTACGCCAATAATCCACTTATGAAACGCTTTGTATTTGCAGTGCTATGAACTTGCAAGAACTGTTCGTTGAATTTCAGGGAAAAATCAAAAGCAGCACACATTGTTTTGCTTTTAGGAAATAAGATCTTAAAAAAACAACAAAACTGTAATTACATCTTTTTGCAATTGTGATTTGCTATAGAGAGCGTTACAGAGATCTTATCTTAGAAATGGAAATCTGTTTAAAAAGAAAAAGGAATTTCCAGGAATCGACTTGGCAAAAACTAAGCCTTACCTTGTTGGTTGCAGGCGACCTTTGGGCCATTGTCATTGTTCAAAAACAAAAGTTTGGTCTCATTCTGAACTGGAGCATCTTTGTATACCTTATACAGTTTGTTATAACTCCCTAAATTTAGATGTTATGTGAGATGATTAACTCCCTGTTTTTGCCATCTTCACCGCCATCTAAACTGTAGCCAAAAGTAACAATTGAACTAGATACAACTCTTGTTTTATTAGGGAAGGGAGAGAAATCCAAACCTGGTGAAGATCTGACCTCTTATAGGGGCACTTTTTTGTTTGGATCAGCACATAAGTTTTGTTGGAAATCTAATGTTTGAATAAATGTATCATCAAAACGTTTAAAAAACATGGAGACATTGATTTGTTTCCCCCTCAGTGTCCAAGACTAGCTACAGTATCATGCACCCTTGTGTCAAAGTCAAATGCTTCTGGCTTCCTGAGAAAATAACTGCATTATACCCTCACATCTTCTGGCTGACTTTGTGGGATTTCAAGAAAAAAAATTAACCTTACCAAAGTGACTTGCTATTTGCTTGTCCCAACTAAAAAAAAGATCTCCCTACACTGGACACCACTACAGCAGTGCACAGCTGCTGTATTTACTCAGTGATATTTGCCCAGCGGTGGCCCCTGTACCATGCCTCCATTAAACATGCCATGTTTTCTGTAAGTGTTGGAGACGGAGGCCGTAACGAACGTTGATCTGTGTAATTAACTGTGTAAATGCAGCTTTCTAATTAAGACATAGGAAAGCTCTCCCCTAAATTAGTTTGTCAAGGTAGAGGCAAGATGAAACACAATGGCTTTCGAAGGCACCCATAAACACACTTACAAAGGGCCGCAGCTTCTCTGTTAAATTATGTGAGGAATGAACAAAATAATCTGGGTCTGTTTTGGTTATGTAAAATGATGCCATTTTTTATTCACAGCCACAAACATGCCTCCTGCAGGCGTGCTGTGAAATCTTTCCCCTGCGGAGCAAAAGTCTTTGGCAATTAACAGATTGCCGGTTATTAAGCCCTTAGGATTAGAGCAACTGGCTCCTATTGACATTTGTTTTGATATGAAAGAGGTACCAGATGTGTCCAGGGCTCCAGCTCTGAAAGCCCTTTGATGAATAGCAGTTTAGAAATACACCTTTGATCTGCAATACAGTGTGTAATTGTTGGGTGCTTTTATGCAAACAGCGTAGTGTGAAAGCGGGAGCTGATTGGAAGTGGCTTTAAAAAACTCACCTTATCAGCCTGTCTCATGTAGCAGTAGAGGATTCCTCTCATGCACTTAATGGCAGAATGCTCCATTTCATGGGTCCGCCCCATATCGTCATCAATGCGTCTGCATAGAGAGAGAACAGGGAAGAACAACGATTACACTATGACATCATATGGACAGAATACTGACCTTAGCATAATAATAGGCACTGAATTCAGCTACATTTGTAAACCAAACATGGATAACTTTCAAACTGCTTTCAAAAGTGGCCAAAGATGGATTTTTTGTTTTAATATAATTTTTTATGGGACTTTAACATCTTTATAGATCGAGAATAGTCAGTTCTCGCTGGGAATCCAGATTGGCCACTTTAGAAAGACCAAGTGAAAAGCCCAAAAAAGAAAATGTGAATCCAAGCAATAAATCAGAGATGGGCACTAAGGCTTAACGCAGGGATTGAAGTATTCAACTTTTCATGACAATGTTTAGACTATTTACCAGTGGCATTCAACAGTGGCTAAGAAATCAATATGTTATTTACTTAACAAAAACTATAGCTTTTTTAATGGCATACGTATTATCCTAAATTCAGAAACACAACCATTTTGAATACTAATGTTTTTAGGAGTTTAATTTTGCTAACATACTGCTTAAAGGTCAATCAATTATGGTGTCAGTGACCCCAGTGTTAGTCAGCACATTGCTGGTGGGGCTGGTGGTTTCAGAAGCACATTACAAAGGTCATGCTAATAATGACTTTGAGTATCGACAGAGGAAAACAGAGCGGCAGAGGTGAAACTTCAATGGTAAATTATACTTTAATCACGCTGACTGTTAGATGTGACCCTGCGCATCAAAAGGGACTGCAGGCAGAGGATACAGCTTTTCATCTGCCAACGTCCTGTTTTAGAGCACTTCATTACCAGACTACACATTTTTAAATGTTATATGCATGAGGGGATCTAACATTGGCTAGGGGTTACAGTCACAACTTTTCAAAGTTAATTACAATTAATCAGGAAAATAAACTGTGTGTCAGAAAGGTTAGACAACTACAGGAAAATATGAGAATGAACTTCACAGCTCTTTTTTAGAGTTTGATTTTTCTGCTTCCCCTTACATGTGCTTTTTTTTCATAGAAGTGGAAAGGAAACATCCAATATACACATTAAGGTGTTCATTTGACTTATTTTGTCAATTTGCATGTCAATTTCTCCACATGTCACTAAAGGTTAACATTAAGTAATGCCTCAATTGCACATATAAAAATACAATTTCAGGGTAAAATATTTAAAGATTAGTCTCAATGATTAACTGGGGAAGTTTCATGGTTCTACTTTCTTTTCACCCTATCCACCATAGTGTATTTGCAAATGTACAGAATTTTACCTTAAATTAAGCACCATTTATATAAAGTAAAATGAATATAAAGCACGTTTTTTCAAAATTAATTTTCTTATTTACTCCATTAAAGTAGCAATAGCACACACTAAACTGTTTCATTCCTTCTATTTCTATCTATGTTCTAAAGGGCTTTTTGATGGAAGGAATTGTTCAAATATAATTGTTATTATTTATCACATTTTATTTAAAAAAATCTATTTTATGGTTGTACTGCCAAAACCTTTGCTCCTTCAATATCAACAAATTGACATCCAATGTTCAGATTCCTTTTCCGGAAATGTATGCAAATTATCACAACCATTACCTCATCTGCATATTTAAACATTACATTTAGAAAACTTCTAATTAAAACAATAATTCGATGATGTAAGTAATCAAATAAGGGAGTTTCATGGTGATATGTATTTGTTTTAAATAACTTTACCCTATAAACCTGTAGTGCCTCCTGTTAAAGGTGGTTTATAATGCTATTTTTCAGGTTTCATGTATTTTCTTCCTCTACTGTGTCATGTCTCCATGCTTTAATGTTCAAAAGGATCTTTATTTGTCTCATTCTGCCTGTGCTGCAGCACCTCTTTTCACCCTCTGACTGAAACCAGAGCCCACTCTACTCTGATTGGTTAACTGGCCTGCTCTGTCTTGATTGGTCAGCTGCCTAAAGCTGTCCCAACCCTTAGCCTATCATGAATAATGTGTTTAAGCGCTAGCCAATAGAGGTGTGAGGGTTACATAATGATAACACTATGTTAAGTAAGTTCGAATAGAGGCGTTTAAGTCAGGGTGGTGAGTGTGTGGGAGAGAAACTTCCTCTGGAGGGAACTTTTGGAAATAGAAAGTCCAGAAATCCTAAAAGGCCAAGTCAAAAAAAAAAATTAGTATTAGAACAAATAAAGTGTAAGAAATGTGTACATATATAAAACGTAAAAAGTCTACTTAGAATAAGACTTTAAATGCCCAGCACAGACACACACACAGACACACACATACACAAACTACCGCACACTGGGCGTGAAGTAAGTAATGGCACTAGCCAAGCCTGTCAGATGAGAATCATCTTAATTAAATCTCAGTGACAATTCTAATAGAAGGCAGCCATGACTGATGACTGAGATCTGCCGCTGGTCACATCACTGCAGCACTCTATTTTTACCCTCTGCCTTCCCCTTCCATCCCATTCCTCCACCCATCCTTTCCATCTTTTTTTTTTATCAGTCCTCTTATCTCCCCCTTTGTACACCTCACCTTCTGCTCTGTATCTCTACCTTTATTATCTCCTTCTTTCCCTACATCCCCTTTCTGTCTCGATCTGCCAAATCTCCTTCTCACCCTACTTCTTTTCCTCCCTCCTTACTCTTCTGTCCTATTACAGGCTCATTTCATGGAAGTGCTCTTTTCCCTCGAAACTCATCACAGAGGAATGCAGGCAACAAATGCGGAGACGGTTGATAAAGGAGTTTTGGGGCTTTTAGACGATTCTCTGTGAAATCCTAAAGTGTTCTCCTTGAACCAACCAACAATCCCTATGTGTTTGAAAAGCAAAGCCTTCAAATGACAGAGGCAGATTAGAGATCAGGGTCAGTAAGCATGAAATAGAAATGAATGGAACAAAATGGGAAAGAACGGATTCGGAGGGCATAAGCGTAAACCCATGAAAACTCAGGATTCCTGGTCGGTTTCGCTCTATAAAGACGCTTAAAGTGATCCATCCATTTTAGTGTTCCTTTTACATCAATTCTGCTGTAGTGCTGGTAAAATGTACAGTACATTCTAGACTTACTGCACAGTCTCTCTCACAACTTATATGACAAATATAATAAATATCAGTAAAGAAATGTGCCTTATTTGTATATTAATCCAAAAATAAAAACAGCACCCAAGTGAATGGACGATTGGGTTTGTTAATCTTGCAAAAGCTACTCATGTTTTAGCTTTGAAATGTATAACTTTTCATACCTTTTAGATGAGTGTTGAGCTAATCCGGTATTTTTAAACCTCCAGAAATTAGACTTTTTAATAACTGCCGTGTTTTAGTGAAGAAAGATAAACATTAACTTCCTGATTGGGTATTATTGGTCACAACTCATCCTGTCCCTCTCACGTGAACCACTATAACTAACAACATCAACCTTGACTATCAGACAAAAATTCAACATGGCTAATAAATTACAGGCCTGCTGACCCTGTTGTATCTGCTAGCAGCTGGCAGAAGATTCATTTTGCATTTTATACTTCTACTAATGTCAACATCAGTGGGAGGAAAGTGATTTTTGGATCTATTTGATGCAATTTCCTGACCTGTTGCATTAAGATCATCTGCTTCCTACTTACAACAGAACACCTATGCCCTGTTTACATAAATAGTCATGTGATGTTTTATTTCTTAGACATGAGGATGATTCCTGAAACAGTGCTAAAGCTAAGCAACCATTTACATGAATGAATGAATGAATGAATGCAAATGCAGTCATGCATTGCCGTAAGATTCATTAAAATCTGCATTCATGCAACACATCCTGCATGATGACACTGTTAAGAGTGCAAGAGTGAGTTCTTGTGTACTCACCGGTAGGCCAGAGCCAGGGCCCAAGCACTGGCAGCACAGTACAGGGAGTCCCGGACCTTAGCCTCTTTGCAGGTGGGGCATGTTTTGATCGGGAAGAGGCCAGTGGTGGGACTCTGGTAGTTCAGGATGGTTGTCTTGACTAGATAGAAAGAGTAGAAGAGAGAGGTTTTGCTGAAATTTAGGTTGAAAAAAGAAGGAAATCAACAGTACCAAACAGGAAGCTAGGTACCTAGTAAAGCTTCATTAGCATTTGAAAAAACATATAAATCAAATGACCAGTGCAACTTTATGTTCTAAAGACAATTTTCATTTACAACATTACTCATCTTGCACTGAGAATGACATTTTTGAGAGCATGTACCTTGATGCTCCCACACACTTTGCATGACCTTCTCTAGTCTGTTGTAGTCTTACACAGGTAATGCTCTGAAGCAACATTGCTCCCATCACATATAAGTACCACATGCATTTTTCATCCATTTTTCAGATGGAAAATAGCAGAAGTGTAGAGCAAGAGTCCTTCCTTTTTGCACTGTCAGCTGGACAAGAGGCGGTCCCAAGGACAGAGAGGACACTGTAATTGACCAGTACCTTTTTTTTGTACTTTGGGGCTTTTTTGCCCAGGCTAGTGCATTTGTCAAGTGTGGTAATATAACTTTTTAATCAGGTCCTCTAGCAGAGTTAAAGCTTCCTCCTGGACCTGTGCACTTCCTCCAGCTGTGCAGCTGTTGCCCCTTCTTATCCTTTCCTTGAAGTTTCTCATATGCTTATTCACACTCCAAAAAATGACGTAAAATGACGTAAAATGTAACGTAATGTGACATTGGGTAAATAAATGAATGTATTAATAATAATGGCATTGTTGATAAGCTCAGTTTGTGTAGTGGAGGCACGTACAGTCTACGTTGTAAGAGTGTGATGACAGATAGATGCCTTTTCAACATGAGAAGTGAGAATGGCAGCAGCAGAATATCAAATATATTTTGAAAATCCTATTTCAGTCAAGGCAGAGAATCTTTTCTTGCCTCACCAAGGAAAATCTAAAAACAACAAAACCATGAATAGATAACAAAAACATCACCACATTCTGTATGTTGTTGTTCACAGGAATAGCATTTGGGATTAGAAATTCCTGGAAGAATATGACTTGGACTAAAAGCGCCATTGTTGCTCGTCCAGAATATTAACATTTTGCTGCAATAGCTTACAACGGCCAGAGTATATACAGTTTGTGAATGTGTTGCAAGGCATTGACATGATAGACAAGGAGTTGTGCAATTTGACTTGTGTGTTTTGTGCACATACTTCAGCAGCTGGTTCAGACTCAATCTCGACTCACATGAGGAGATAGAGACATTACGATTTGGCCATTTGGGTTTTTAGGATTGGATTCAATGGAGTGAAATCAGGGGACATATCTAGAAACATTCTGAGAAAACTCTCTGAAAAACTCTCTAGCAACTATCAGCAAAGTAAGAACAGAAACATTGTTGTTGTTGTTGTTGTTAGCTCGTTAGCCCCCGTTGCTAGTTGTTCTTTAAAAAAAGTGTGAATGTTCGGCAAAAAAAAGAAACAAATGCACCCTTAAGTGATTATAGGCCTAGGAAACCAATTGGTCTAATGTTATCTATTTTAAGGCATGGTGTAGTTTTGAATACTGTTTATTTCTTACAGTTTAAGTCATACACGTATTCACATGCTGATGGTTATTATAATTTATTTGCTTGGATTTCATACTTTTTTACATGTTAATCTACCATATACCAGTTCCCTGAATTCAGCATTTTGCGAGAATATTTTCACAAGGAACGAATCTTTGCACAGGTAATTTTTATGAACATGGCTGGTTTTCAACTTCAGAAGGAGGACTGAGGTGAACTTCTACTCCGCTGAAGTAACTCAGAGCAAACTGGCCCATTTCCAGCTCCGATGGTGTTCAACAGTAAGGCTGACTTCGACCTCTGAGAGACTTTACTATACTAACACATACTAAACAGTTACAGAATACAACTCTCCAGGGCTTCTTATGTTTCTGCTTTTCTGCACAGCATCAGAATGAAGAAATCAACCAAGAAAATTAAGACATTAACCAAAAGAACTTCTTCATGTGTTTCCTCAAACATGAACTTTAGCCGAGAATATTGTTTACATTACACCACATTTTCATTAAGCGACTTATAATAAGTGCAAAAAACCATAAAGAATCAAACTCCAAACAACAAGTTAAGTGCAGATATATTCACTTAAAGACATTCATACGATTGTAAGTGCTGGTGAATTTGTAAGAAGGCCTCAATTCACTTTTTTAAGTATATTTTTTTCTGTCAAGAATTAAATTGCCAAGATACCACCGAAACAGATGTGGTTACAGTTTGCAACAAAAGATGTGCAGAGTTTCTGTTTTTTCCTGATGTCAGTGGTGAGCTCATTGCAGCATTTAGGAGCCAGGATAGCCAACCGGAGTGTTTTTGAGGGGTACCTGAGTCCCACTTGCAATGAGGGAGTAGCAAGTTGATTGGCTGATGCGAAAGTGCACATGCTGGAGTGTATGGTCAAACCAAGACCCGGATGTAGGGAAGGGTAGAAGAGGTGTAGGGTGGCAGAACTTGGGGAGGTTGAACACCTTTCGGGCTGCAGCATTCTGAATTAGCTTCAGAGGTGCTTGCTTAAATTGCTTAAAATGCCAATGGCTTGTTGTTATGAAATAACAATCATTTACTAAAGATGTATATATTACATGCACTTAAATAACCAGGTTAAGATGGTAATCAGAGAACATGTTTACATGCACTATAGTAACCTGGGTACTGTCAAATATCAAAAACATGCAATGTGCTATGACAGTTATTTCTATCCCTAATTATGTTGGATACATGGGGGAATCATTTGTTTGTCTTAAGTCTTAGTTGTAGGATGTGTAAAAAGATGGTCAGTAACATACAAGATAAAAAATTCTGCAGAAGAAGTGAGATGTCTGCTATTCCCTACCCAAAACACAGAAACCAGCTTTAGCTCACAAAGCCGCTAGCTAAGCTGTCCAAGCTAAATCTTGGTAGGGTTTTGATTTGGTTTGAAAGTGTTTTGTTTTTTTAGAATAACAGTTAAAACTACTGGCTAGGTTTTCATCAAACTTGGTAGAATGGAGAAACATTGACAACTTCAGGAGAACGAGACATCTTCCCATCTTGAAAATCCACCAGACGGAAATCCACCTGTTTGATTTCACTTGGGCAAATAAAAAATAACGTTTTTGAAAGTGGCAGTTGGAAGCCAATGCAGAAGCACGTTCAATGGACTGAAAGCTAATGTACCTACAGGAATCTTGCTGTTCTTAATTTGTATCTTTTTGGTTGATTGCACTTATTGTAAGTTGCTTTGGACAAAAGTGTCAGATGAAAAATCATTGTAAACCAACACAACTTTTCCCATTTTCAATTAGAAACCATACAGTCGTAATTAGGTGATTTGTAATTCAAAAGACTTTTAGTTGTGTCTTTTACACAGACGAGTATCTTAAATATGTTTCTAATTAGTCATTGAAGTCATTAAAAAGCAAGTTCAGCCAACCATCTGAACATCCGGAGTTGACCCAGTTGTTTTCCTACAGTGCCAGAATCAGGTAGTGTGAAGTACCAGCATCTATTCATTATTGCAGTGCTAATGGATTGGCTGGGAAGCTTTACAGCAGGTAATGACCATGGTCATTTCTTAGGAAATAAGGGAGACATTTTTCTGCCTGGGGTTTTGGCTGTTATGTCTGACTGCAGTAAATGGATGAGCAATGATAAACTAAGATGGTTAAAGTTCATCAAAGTTCACTGTAGGCATTAGCTACCGAGGACAGAACAACGGGTGGAGGCTCATAATGCGAACAGAACGGAGCCCTCCAATAATATATGCTAAAATATTACATACTCAAACAGAAAAGCCTCAGGGAAAGTAATCTATCTGTTTCAAACACACGCACATTCTCCTTTCCTGCAGAGGTCCCCTCACCGAGGACTAATCTGTCTGGAGGGATCACTTCATTTTTCATCAGAACATTTTGCCGGTGCAAATGACGGGGACATCCATTCTGCACTGTCATTTGTTACAGAGCTAAAGAGAGAGGGAGAGGAAGAGACTGATGGAAAGAGAGGATGGAAGAGACAGAGATGAGGGAAAGAGAGATAGAAGGAATGTGAAAAAAGAGGAGGTATGTGAGTGAAAGGAGTGAAAGTAATAAGCACTGGGGGAACGACAGGGGCGGTAATGTCAATCTATCTGAATAAATGTGTGTATGTGCATGTTTATGTGTGTATTGGTCAATTGAAGGTGACAGTGTAGTTAGCGATGAGATACAGAGGTTGATGGGGTGAATTAAGTGGAATATTAATAAACTTGTCAGCCACTCCACCTCTAAGTATCACATTGATTAAGTGCACACTTACATGTATGGACATGTGAAGAGACTGATGACTAGTCTCAGGTCTCCTATTGAGGTTACCCTAGACTTATTGTAGTGAATGCCAAGCTTGTAAAGTTTAACCCTGACTGCACAGTTGCACATGCTCGTTTGTGCCCTTGTAAGGACACAGTATAAAGTAAATTAAATTTGAAGACGCATGTAGAGACACCCAACACATTCATCTTTGGGTTCAGCTACATTGAGTGATGCAGGAATAAGTCAGAGAATCTGGAAATTAGTTAGCATTTCAGCACTTCGGGTTCACACTTCTTAAATGTTATGGGTTTTTTTGTATTCATTTAAGGTACACACATTAAACAACCCATTGGTGAAAGTCTAAAGAAACTATGAGTCTAAAAAAACAGTGTTTTCTAACAAGTGTCTAAATGAGACTACCAAACAACTTTTGCCAAATATTAGCCGCCTTTAGCCTAGCGGTGCCGACCTTAAGTCATGCAACCATGATGTAGTTTGTTTATAGCATGACATTAGCTTTTTACTTCTGGCAATTGAATTTATGCGTCAACATTAAAAACTGGTGTTCGTATGTGGAGATTATCCTGCTGTACAAAAGGTGTAAGTGTTCTAACCACTTGTTAGAGCAGAGCAAATGTTTAGCTATAATCCAAGAACAAATGGAATAATCCCAATCATTTCAGTCCAGGGACCTCTTGGGATCCCTACAATAGTCAGAAATACGCAATTCCTGCACCACTATATTGGTGGTAGCAACTGAGTGTGAGATATATTGTTTATGACACTCAACAAACTGGAAATATCTGGTCATTCACAACTCCATGAGCTATTCTAGAAAGCTACAGCTGCCATCAAAGTATGTTGGATCTTCTTATTTTTAGACTGTATGTTATTATCATCAAGGGTTAATTTCGACTCTTGCTAGGATAAGAACTATTAAATGATCAGTCCGTTTCTATGCAATAAGCTTCAGAATATATATTTAAGAACCATGATAATTGGCAAACATTGCCTCTAATGGGGTGACAACGACAACAACAAAAAAGGCAATAAAAATATACAATTGCTCTTAAAAAAAAGTTGTCAAAAGGGCAAATAAGTAATGTTTGTAGGTAAAAAGTGTATGCAAAAATATGTCTTTTCTTAGAATTCTTAAATTCAACTGAAGTTTAAGCAGAATATATTGGTGGTATAAACTATAGCGCATTTCAAGCATTTAAAAATAAACTAAAGTCCTAGGAAATACTTTGCTTTTCTCATAAATGTATTTTTCATCTACTTTAAGTTAGGTACGATGCAGTAAATCTTCTCTCCCTGTCTTTATAATAAATATTTATATCAAATGTCTTTTACAGAAAGGACCAGGATGAAATGAGTTGTGGAGCTCTAATTTAATTTAGAACTGTAAAGGACTCAAAGTTTCATCATTTTCAGCAGAGCAGTGCTGCGGAAGTCATCATTAGATGCAGAGCATAAACGATGACAGTGCTGTTCAGCCTCACGCTGCAAGTTTCTCTGGATGCAAATCAACTGTTGTTGGGAGTTTTCTGCCAAGCCATCCATCAAGCTAATGTCCCACTAAATCAGCAGCTAATGTCTCAGACGCACACAGTCTGCTCTTTTACAACGGGCCATTTCACTGCAGCGACAGGGTGCAGAAAATGAGAGAAGATGATGAGAAAGAGAAAAAATACTGAGAGATAGATTGAAAAGGGTAATAAATAAAGAGATGAAAGATAGATAGTGTACGATAATATCAGTACAATACCACTGCAGATGCTACAGAAGAAAATACACAAACTGTGAGTTCTTTGTGTGTGCAGGTCTCAACAACAACTTCTGTCCTGCTGACGCTGTCATAATATTGCCTGCAATATAACATCTGTGACATGAGGTAAAATTAAGTGAAAGAAAAATGCAGTGGCCAAAAAAATACAACAACAAAACTGCTGACAGACTAGCATCAGCTCACAAAGAAAGTCTGACTAAATTAATAGTTCCACTTTAAGGGACTCTGAGGGTTGGATAAGAAGCCTAGCTAGTTTAGCCTAGCGTATCAGAAACAAATAGTTAAGACAGCTTACTCTCCCTAAAACTAAACATTACGTATTATTTTACAATTCTTTTTGTCATTGGATAGAAAATACATTTTAATTGTTTTTTCGGGTGTTGTTCTTCACATCAAGGAAGGCTGTGTTAGCTAGTTGCTTTCCCTTTATGCTTGAGCTAAACAAAGTTAAGCTAAGCTAACTACCTGTTTCCTGTTCCTATTATGGCTATTTCCCTGAATGCACCTCAGTGCACCTATTTATGATCAATAATTTAGAAGGGATGTACTATGCTTAACATTTATTGGCTTTTTCTTGTTCAAGAAAACCAACAAAAAAAACATATATCTTTGGTTTAACCCAGTTTAATTGAGTACAGCACACTTTCAGCAGTTATGCAAATATGGAATTTATTACACTGTTCTACTTATTATATTGAGTATTTAATATCTGCATATCTGTCAAATGAAAACCTGATTAAAGCTGAATAAAGCAATTATCAAAAGACTTTTCATGTTGGTATGATTACATTTAAATCTCAAATTTGAAATGCTGATTTTCATCAGAGTTTGTACTGTTATTTGAATCGACATGTCAAGAAAAAGGTCTGTTTTAGTATTCATACAGTAGTTAGATTATTAAAACAATCAAGGCAACCTTTATAATTTGCCTTTATTCTCTTTTGATTACAGGCTATTTGCACATAGAATGTATTGAGATACAGCAAACCCCAATGATAGAGCACTAAAACAAAATGGACTGATTTAAATGGCTACACATTGCAAAAGAGTGTCGGATCAGAGAGAAGAAAAGAAAAAGTAGCACAAATTAAAATCTAAGTAAAGAAAAACAGCTTAAGCAACCTTATGTTTTGAAAAAAAAAGCTCATGACTGGAAAAGTATAAAAAAATGTGTTTTCTCCATTCCTTAATCGGTGTGAGCCAGACGGCAGAGCGATAGGGCCTTCTGCCTCCAGTATTATCAGGAAGGAGTCAATGGAGTGTGGCCACATTGCCACATAAATAAGAAACCATAGAGAGGTGGGGGAATGAAAGAAGAAGGGAGGAAAGGAGAGAGATGGAGTTAAACTTTCCCTCTTTTCTTGATAAAGGAAATCCTTATCACAACAGCATCGCACACTTAATACTGCTAGGGGCGGTTTTACAACAAAGAAGGAGAAAAATTGCACTGGTTTGATTTGTCATTGTCACCCCATGCCAAACCCATATCCTCCCCGAAACTAACAGAAAGCAGGTATATTGGTTTGGCAGGCAGGCCTGGGTGCACGCGATAACAATGTTGGCTTTGTTCCTTCGCTAGAATTGGACAAGCGCTTGCAGCCGCCACACAGCACAACAATTAAACAAGCCCAATGTTCTACGCTGTGTTCTCGACATACTGCAATCTGGCGGATGCTTTTTTTCCACCGTAAATCTATGGGGTTTCAACGCAGCTGATGCTGGAGGCTACGCTGCGCTCGCTGATAGCAGCAAATCAGTTCCAACTGAGAGCTACACCTGTTGCACGCTAAGCTCTGTTTATTGTCTTCTGTCTTTTAATTTCCGAAACACACACACACGCAGCCTAATGGATACCCAGACACAATAAACTGACAGCATGAAACACACTCCTAGGAGTTTGCACTCACACACTTACAGCCTGCCCTGCTTTCTTCAGGGCAGACCAATGGGCTATGTCATATCTGCCAGGAGAGTGTTCATGTGAGAAAATGATGCATCCACACAAGATGCATTAATACCCCACAGCTGGGTTAGAGGAGTTATATTCCTCTTTACTTTTTACTGCTGGTTTAAAGCTGTTTTTGAGTCTCAAGCAAATCCGTTAGCTGAGATGAACCCTGACCAAAAGGTGGGATTTGCATGTGTTATCCCTTAGTGATTGCTTTTTTAAATGAACATTAAAACCCCTATATATCCAAATTTGTATTGGCTTTCATAAACATGCCTTGCGTGACACAGAGTGGCCCATCATGTGTGTGTCATCCAAAATGTGTTTCCATTGACGGCTCCGTGTCTTTTTAAATTCTATAAAATGATCAACGACGAAAAGCATGCCCTGTAAATAAAATATCCCTTCAAGCAGTATTCTTTTTCATTACAAGATGACAACTTGTAATGTAACAGTAGGCTACAATGCATTTCAAAACGAGAAGACGACTCAATGACTTTTGCAGATCTGGATTCAGACTTATATGGTTAATAATTATTAATAAATCATTTCCCACATAATTTATATAATGGGAAGACAGCGTTTTTTCTTTGAATATTTGTTACAAGTTAGAAGTTGGCAAAAAAAAAAATACTATCATTTGTCTTTGTTTTCTTTTGCATTCAGAGTAACTCAAATGTTTGTTATATGTTTGCTGCAATGCAAGGAAACTCTGATATCAGCTAATGTAGTTGTATTCTTTAATGAAATTATTCAGGTGAGAACTCTTGTAAAAAATGCCCTGCATTTGGGATTTGCACCTGGATTCAGCTAATGACTTGTTGCACAGAGCAGCAGTGATTTTTTTTAACATTACCACGTGACTGTGACTGTCTGAGTCTGAGACGTTAAGCTTGACTATTCCCACAAACGCTGGGCATGCTGCTCTACATGATTACCGCAAAGCGAACACACAATGTGATTGATCAATCTGAAGTCCCTGCTGAACAGAATCCTCAAGCATCTTGCCTCGTGTTTAGTTTACCTTTGGTGCAAAATGCTGACGTTCCCTCTAGCCTAGTTTGAACAACCTTTAAAAAGGTGCATCTCTCTGAAATATAATCTGGAAAAAAGACGATATAGGTCATCTTAAAAAAGCTCCTAGTTCAAGAAGAAGGCCATGCTTTCTTCTTTTGTTCTATCATCAATTCAATGAGCCAGGAAGAAAGAAAAGGAATGGTCGTGTGTTTTGATTTCTCTTTTTTTACAGTACGCTGTACCAGAAATTTTACACCCTAACCTTGACCCAGTTCAGATTTTCCTGCTTTACTTTTTGGGACTTCAACTGGATCAACTGAGAAAATCCAATCTTGTGTTCACAGTTGCAGAATCACTGATCACTGATCCTCGGGGACAGCATCCTGTGCTGTATTCCCCGAATCCAACAGTCACACACAGACAGATGCTACACAGGGTCCTGCTGCGGAAATGAGAAGAAGTGACTGCTGCTATCTGCCTCTACCTGTATTGATTTTACTTGGTAAAAATAAAGGAAGGTAAACATTGTTTGTCATCGTAAGGCCGACAACACCAGAAGATTTACGAAGAGTACAACAACTTCTTATAAATATATATATGTTTTTAAGTGTGTATTGCAAACTCTTACTTCAGCTTCCTAATTTTCTATACATATAAAAAAAAAAGAAATTCTTCATTTCATTCTAGAGAAACTGTCAGCAAACACCAAACCCAATTTTTACAAAGACAAATAAATTATTCTAATTATGATTCTACATATTTTAATAGTACTACCTCACCATATACTATATCTCATATATATCATAATTACCCAGATACCACTATAGATTAACATTTGTATTGATTTGTTATTTATATTATGTTATATTTATGTTTCATCTCTATAACTATACAAAGCACAACAACTTAAATCATATCATTAGTCGCTGCGACCTTTACACTGTTAGATCAGTCTACTATTACATCACTCTACTATGTTCTGTATAATTTTATACTTATTTTTGTTTTAGAATTTTTATTAACACCTCGCACTTTTGTACTTTCTCTAGGTTTCGGTACAAGTCCTGTATTTTCTGTTGAAACTGCTGTTACCTCAGTGTACCTTCTAGCAACTTTAAGTTTCTGAGAACTCAAACAAAAATATTACTGTTTGATAATAGTTCTTCCTACTCCTTTTATACCAACAGGTATTAGTGTTGTTTCACTTCTCATTACTTCTTGTTTTCCTATGACCACTTCTCCTTTAACTGAGGCTTCATCCGGTGTGGACATCACAGACCATTATCCAAGCAGACATTGTGACTTGTCAAACAGAGGTGTAACTGATACGATTGAAACGGCTGCATTCAGTTTAGCTGTTGCAGTGACAGGGCCTTGTTATTGTGCATGCTGGCTTACTGCCATTACTTACTGGCACACCTAAAGAGGAACGAAACCATCATTAATGCTATTAGTTGCACCTGTGCTTTTATAAAATGACAAGTCAAAACCTCTGACACGAGAGAAGTCTACCGTTAAACAAACATGACAATTTGTAGTGGGTATATTTAGCACACAATCAGCAGCCAAACCTTTTTGAACCGTGCAATTTAGAATATATTTTTAATACTTATAAACCACTGTAGGTTTTGTTATACACATATTTAAAATTATTTTGTTTATATCAATGTTTATATTGTATTTTGTTTGATCTTTTATTCAATAGTTTTACTTTATTACATGGGTTGGTTGAATACTCAGTTCCAAATTGGTCGATTTGGACATTTAGGAGGTTGTTAGTACTCGCTAACACACCGCTGTCACGAATAACATGAATATTGCTAAGGAGGATTAACTTAACTTAATTTCCTATACAAATGTTTGTTTGTTTATTTGATCTTTTAATGTGCATTCCTCCTTTAGCTTGTAATGCTTGTATGATTTATTTCTCTTTATAATTTCATTCTTCAATGGAGCAACTAAAATCGAATTCCGTTCCAGGATAAATAAACTATTTTGATGCTGATTTGTGGTATTCTATAACAATGTGCTAACATTTAAACATTTGGAGTAAGTTTGTTTTGGAACAGGCTTTTGTAATGAAAATATTTTATTAATTCCATTTTTTGTAATGGAATCTTCACTTGCATATTAAAGCTGATTTACTTAGTTAACATCAAAAGTGCCAATTACAGTGAGGTCGGGAAATGGAGAATGCAATTTATGTGACAGTTTTTGTGATTTCTTTTTGATTGTGTACTGGTCGGCAGCACTGGCAGTCACAGCTGTGTGTAATTTAGTAATCAGTGCATATGTGCATTTCTCTCCTGCAGAGAGGCTGGAGACTCATTCACTGATTGTACATTCAACAATCATCACCTGGATTTGGTTTTAGCCACCAATCATATATTCCTCACCACACTTTCATGACATTTATGTCCTTTCTAACGTGTTAGTAGCAACAAACTTAATTGGCTCTGATTTACAGACGTCTCTTTTCAATGTAGGTCAATGGGAAAAAGTATTTTTGCGCCCAGTAATGTCACAGACTGACACAGAAGTTGTGCTAACGCCGATTGGCCACTGCAATTATTTACCTCAACGTTCGGCGCAATTCCTTGGTCAGCAGTATGGGCAGCAGAGAAATGCAACTCAGGTTGGCTACATGCAACTTTCGCTAGCATAATGCAGCTAAAGTTGACTAAAAATGTAGTTAACGAAAATCCACATTCAACTAATGCTACCCAAAGTGTTAGCTAACTTTGGTTTAGCCAACAACCCAAAGTCTTATATTAATAAGATTATACTGTACTAGGAGGAAGATACCAATCAGGATAACTTTTGAACCTTTTTGTGCCCTGATGATAACAAGTTAGATATCTAACACTGGCGATGGTCAGTTCCAGTGAGAGAACAGCAGCCACGAGGAATTTCAGACAATGCTATGCCGTAGAAATGAACACTGTGCAAGTGTTCAAAGTGCACAACATGGCACTGTTATAAGAACAGTTTCCAAATTGAGACAAAGCAATGGTTTTCCGGGGATCTAGCATCATTTTTTGGTTTTTGGGTTAGCCACAAAGTATAACGTCTTCAAAAGTAAAATCTCCTCCTGGTTCCTCTGAACAAGCTAATGTTTAAGTCTGCAACATTTCGCTGGGGAAAATGTAAGCGACTTTACCCTATTTTTGCTTCACAATGCTAATGTGTTTGATAATAAAACAGTGATGGGATCTTCTTAATCAATATACTATATCCTGTTTCGTACCATCCTAACATCATTCAAAAACTTTGGCAAAACAGTAAGACTATCTAGTGCAGTAACTCCCACATGATTCTACACCTGCCTCCCACTAGCAAACACTATCGGCTGAGTTCAGTGCAGTGCCAAACCAAGTCAGAGCATTCTGCATGGAATTAAATTCAGGTCAGTACATGCTGGGTGAACCCCTGTGTTGCTTTTATCTTGCTAGCTGTGAATAATTTATTTCTAAACATTATGTCAGTCTGCAAGATGTAATCGCTATACCCAAGGCTGCAATTTGAGGATATTGGCAATGACAAAACAACTGCTGGTTTTTATGTATTAGCTCAACAGTAGGGGCATTTTTGTCGGTGGGCTTTAGTATTTTAAGAGATAAAAATGATTTATTCCTGGAACAAGGTATCAACAACAACATTTGTGCAATCACACATAGTGCACTTATAGTAGAACTTCGGTTTCATTTATTTAATTTGTATTTGATTTGTACATTAAGAAAAATGACAGATGGAAAATAATCACCAACTTCTGTGATAATGAATGAATCTTTTAAGTAATTTCTCATTCAAAAATGCCACGTTAGTTGGTTTTTGTACATGTTAATGATCTGCAAATCTTTAAATCCTAAAGTTCCCTCCAGAGGAAGTTTCTCTCCCACCGATTAGCATAACAGATCCCCTTTAAGGTAATTATCTCTGGGTTTTTTACCATCACAAGAAGACATTTAAAGACTATGGATTTTGGAAAATTTGGATGGAATTTTTTATTTTTTTATTCAGAAATTGTATTGACCAATCAACCTGATTCCTGCCTCATACTACGTTTTAAAGTAAATATGTGTACCTACCAGCATTGTAGTAGCGGTCCAGCTTCTCCCATAGGGGTTCATCCGCACGCTGCAGAAAGGACAGCTTAAGGGGTTCATAGATGGAACCTGAGGAAGGACACATCTGTTACACACAAACTTAATTGCTAAATATTGACCTATAACATACATTTAAAATGTATGTCTATACTGTCTCATAAATCCTCAAAGTAAACATTGTGAATGAGTCTCAATCATTTATCTCCCTGATGTTCATCAACAATATTCCTGAATCACTAAACTGGATGGAGGAAAATCAAAAAAGGAGGAAGACGATTTCTCAATTTGTATTTCTAACCCTAATGTTACATAAAACTGTTTTATTTCCAATTGGTTTAAGAGAAAATAAGAAGCAGAGGAAACAAACAAAGAAAACAATGCACACATGCCATCAATAAAGTCTTTCTTTCACTTCAACACAATGCATTACAGATAACTCAGCAAACAAAACAATTTTCAGGCACGGAGCACAAGATTCAAATGTTAATGTTCGTGGCTTGCCATATATTACCTAACATTCTGCTCTGAGCTGAGAGAGAGTTGGAGTTTGAGGGAAACCCCCATCTGTTAGACTTTCTCTATTTTCAGATACTTTTCCCTCTGCTGAGATTTGCATTTTAATGGGTTTGACCTTGGGTCAATACCACAGGTACTGAAAAATTCACATTCGAGTTGAAATTAGCATAATTTTCATCAGCTTAAAAGTTGCTGGGGACAAAGCCAATCCATCTCGTTTTAAAGATAACACTTTAAAAGAGCATAGAGGCAGTCCAATAATTCCATTTTAATTTCTAACAAGAGATCAGACAAATGTGTGCAATGTTGGTAATGTAGTTTTAAACAATCCTTTGGACTTTGGACTTCAGTGATGCAGACCTTTTACACTGTAATACATGCAGTATGCTTTATGACTTCATTAATAATGTAAATGCATTTGGTGTCACTTCTGGGTCCGTCACGTTACAGTGGAGGAACAATATCTAACTCATGTAAGAGAACTCGAGCTCTGAATGACTTGTGTTTTCTCAAGATTACAATATAATTATATGGTACTCTCCAACTGGCTGGTTGCCTCATAATCAGCTAATAATGTTGCCAATATGGAATACTGTATCAAAATGCATTTGTCAACTTCAACAAAATGTGTATTTTAAACCCAAGATAAGCCAATATCTAATTGTATTTACTAAAACAAAGTTCAGAACAAATGCATATCAGTCAAAGAAGTCCATTTGTGAAATTGTTTTTAAAAGAGAATTTCATGTTTGATAAATGTCCTATGTTTTCAAAGAGTAGTTATTTGTATGCATTCTGCATAGATTTTAGTTTGAATAGTTTTTTTGACCTACAATCCAATAACCTTCCCGTATCTGGTTAACAAAAAGCAGCCAATTGAATATTAATACTGCATATACAGTAAAGTTACAAGACAGAGTTATTTGAAGCTGGAGAGGCAGGAAACAATAATAATATCCTTCCTCTGAGTTATCTAATTAGATTGCTGTTGGTTTAATAACAACATACTTTGATATGTGGAGGCTGAACTAATAGAACTATACCAAAACAATTAAAGGAAACATAATTTAAAAAATTCAGCATGTTTTTATTATCATTTATTTTTATCTTAACTCTCTGCAGCCTTATGTGTGGTTGACTGCATAGTTTTCCTCAGAGACATTGACAATACTTACCGAGTCTTTGAACTTTCCGATGAGGCCGGGCATTTGCAGCCATTCTCAAAAGGTGAAATTAAGGCCAGTGGTTTCTCTCAGCTAAATCACAAATCTACAGCAATGCACAGGAAGGAGTTAGTAGCACAGAGTTAGATTCAAGACATGCGCGAATCAACAAGGAATTACACCCTGTGTTATGATAATCATTGACAACATGGAAGGAATTACAATGTGTTGAATTTGCTCAGGAATGAAAGTTATTTTAACCCTTGAGAGACAAAGAGTCATGAGAAACTACTACTAAATTCTGAAGAGTGGCAGATAAATCAGGACAGCACTTGACTGATTATTGTCCTCGTAAAAATGTTATCAGAATGATATTAATAGTGCTGTAAAATGAAAAATGGAAGCACCTCATTACATGTTTTTAATTAATTCTTAGTGAAAAGTATTGATTATGAAATGATTCATGGAGGAACAACGTTGTGAAATCTTTAATTAGAACACCAAAGACATTTTTAGTCAAGAAAGTTTAAGTAGAATAAATGACTGCAGTCACACCTGTTCCTAATTAAGTGTGTTTTCCACAGTTGTATCAATGAAAACAATGTTTTTGGGATACACAACAGTTATGATGTTTTTGTCCTTGCATTGTATAAAACTGCTCAGTTTAATCTTGTCTTGTGAGATTTTATTCTATGCTAATGAATACTTTTATTGCATTACAATCCAGAGGAAAGTATTATATTTTATTTTACATGTTCTTGATAATTTTAGTCACTTTGCAGATTCAGATTACCAAATATTAACAATAAATACATGATGATGCATTAGTTTGGATAAACATTCTACTTTATTGATCCCTGAGAAAAATCATAAGACGGCAGTAGGCCAATACATAGTAAAAACTAAGGCACACATTTAACAGCTGCAACATCGAAGCAAAGTAAAAACCAATGCATCAATAGTTTCAAGTATTATTCTGATATGGCTCATGCATGTGAGATCTCCTTTTGTGGTCCTTTGAGTCCATTTTTAGGTTGATATGACACTTTAACTTAAGTGACATACTGCATAGAGTACTTTTACTTGTACCAGAGTATTACTACTTAAGTAAATGATCTAAGTACTTGTTCCACCTCTGGTTTTTAGACGGGATTATTTTTCCAGTGCCAGGCTGACTACCAGAGCAATAATAGCACAGGCTGTCAACAGGCCTTACACCTCATGCAACACACACATTACAGTTAACTATGGGGGAGATATAACGATGAGCTGGTCAGAATCTCTTAAAATAGCTCCTGGGTGTTCCACATCTACACCTCTGACCTTTCATGCTTGCACCGTCACTGCAGTGGACAATTTAAATGGCCAGATCAAATCCATTTAAACCCTGTGTACGGTGGATTTACAAGCTGACAGTCTCACACAAAGCACCAGCAAAACAGAAGCAAACGGGTGTGCCACGCAGTACGCTCCCATGCAAAAATGAGAAATCTGACCTGATCTTTTTGATCGGGCTTTAAATTCCAAGAGTTTCCAGCCGACATCTGCAAGGCTCGCCATGTTTACACTGTCAAATTCACACGAAAGTTAAAGCATTTCCGGTCTTATCCTTCAAAATAATACTGAGGCAATGAGGCTCACGAACAACAGAAATGTAAAAAGTCAACATAGCCTTTAATTAGACAATACATTACAGTAAAATGTGTCACATCATATTAATGCACATCACTGTCTTGTGTTTGTTATAATATATTTGCTAAACCTACTTGTTAGCTTTATAATTGCATTTATTCTGAAGTTAAGATTCCTAAACTTCCGATTTACCTCTGGCTAACTCTTTTCAACTTCACACTGCCCGGAACCCATGCTATGAACTGTCAAAATACTCTGAGCGCGACATTGACGTAAACAAGGAAACTGTGAAATTGTATTGTTAACCCTTATACAGTGCATTTATTCCACCTCTTTCTGATAAAAATTAAGATAACAGAGTATATGTCTAAATGTGGAAAGTTAATGTAAATTTGACTCACCATATAATCAAATTAAACTGCAATTTCACTCTGCCGTAAAGCCACTTGCCGTATTATAGTCCGTGTTGTTGTGAGGAGCTGCCCCTGCCTCGAACAAGGATGTGGATATTAAAATGCAATGTTTTGGCATTTTTGCTACTTTTTGTGGGACAATACAAGGCATTTGCTCTACAAGATGTAACGGCTGACCTTTTTGCTGCCGAAAGCTATGGGACAGTGGCAGCATTTGGAGACTTTTACGCGGATAAACAGACAGACATGTTCATCATCAGAGAACGTATGTGAATGCTTCAGTAACGTCATTTAACTGTCGTTTTAGCTTAGTCCCGAATTATATGTAATGTTTTATGCATATGCACTGCAAGTTGTAGTTAAGGAAATCGCAAAAGAAATGAATACAATTGTAAAACTAACCACTATTATTAATATTTCTTATCCTGATGCGCCTTTCATGTGGTTTGTGCTAACAATGTCTTTAATAAAAAATAATAGGCTGTAATTTGTATCAATGTTTACTTTTTCAGAGACGGAAGTAGTGATATTCCAGGCTGATTCGAAAATACCTTACTTCAAGCCAAAAATTCACATCACTAAAGACATTTTCCCAAGGTAATATGTCAATTTTGGGGCTGTTTTCGTTTCTAATATATTTCATTTACACCTAATTTGTAATTCATTATATCCTAAATACCTTTCTCTGAATACTTACGAAATTACTTAAATGTCAGGGTGGTATTGTTTACCTTTTAATGGACACTTTTCCTGTTCAGCGATACCATCATCACCGGGGTGGTTCCTGGGGACTACGATGGAGACTCTCAGATGGATGTCCTTCTTACAACTCAGATCCAGAAGTCCACGCAGACCACGGTTTTCATCTTCTGGGGGAACAACCAGACATTAGGTACACTAGAGAGAACACTTAGGAAAGATGAGGCTGACTTTTCTTACACATGTACTTTTGATAAAGTCCCAGCCAATGGTTATGTTGTAGTCTGTGATTCATAACTATGACTTTCCTGTTGGGTACAAATGATCTGTGGGAAACAGAACCAACATTTATAATAGAGTACTATTCAACAGTTAGACTTGCCACAGGTGTGTTTAATAAGATCAATTATTGTTGCACAGTGGAGCCATCGTTAACGTAGTTAGCTCCACCTGTGCTTTCATGCAACATGTGAGAATGTACGCCATGGAAAAATAAATCTAAATCTAACTAATTTATAAATAATAAAACCTATCCTACTTAGTACATTCCCTCAATCAATGTTCTTACGTATACATTAGGCAAATGCAAAACAGATAAAGAGCCAATAAAAGGCTATGTTTTCTTATACATTTAACTACCCAACAGTTTATTAGTCATCCAAAAACAAATGTGCTTATTATTTTGTAGTAATTTAAGTCAATTGTTGGCAACTATGTCATACAATTTTTTGGCTTAAGCTTCTTGAACGTTTTGCTGATATTATTATTATTACCTATTTTAATCTATTGAAATTACTTTGAGGTGTCTGCAATGGGTACCTTTTACTTTTAATATTTCAAGAACATGTTCCTGGTAATACTTTTAAACTTTTTCTTAAAATGATTATTTTTTTAATAATATGCAACTTTCTACTTCCTACAGTTAAGAGGTACATATTCTACAGTTTATTCATTTAATGAAATGAAAAGTACATGAATCATGTGAATTTACATAGAAAACATACAAAGAGCTTATAAATGATAATGATATGTCATGAATTAAACTATCCAACCCCTTTTTTTGTTTTCCAAAAATTAATTGCCAACTGATTTGATAATAATTTGGGTCGTTTTTATTTTAAAAAGATTAAAGTTAAGCTTGTCAAATGTGGATTTGCTGCTTTATCCTTTTAAATACTTTAATCAGATTTGAATATTCTTTGTAATTATGCGTTTGGTACTTTAAATATTTTCGTGGTTATACTTGTAAACTTTCACCAAAGTTACATGTTCAATGCAGGACTTTTACTCAAGTACACAATTTGAAAACTTGACTGGATAGAAAAACCATGTAAAGAACAGTATGGACAAACTTTTTACGGTCAAAAATGTTATGTGTGGTTTTTAATCAATTGTGTAACGCCTCCATATTTAAGTTCCTTTCCGCAGCATGATAGGATAAGAAAAGCAGATCTTTATTATTTTGGTGCCAAAATCCATATTTATTTGTACTCTGTTTATCGCCGTTAACCAGCCAACTGATTTTTTTATGCAGTGTTTTTGTCGGACTAAGCATTGCTAAGAATCTGTTGCAAATGTTCTGCAGATTTGAGGTGGATCATGCTGAACAAGACCTTTACAGACCAACCTCTTGTAATGGAGTAAGTATCAGTCTGAATTATGTTAACATGCATTCTGCTCTTTGATCAATTTATGTTTAGTTTGCATGTTTGAACTAGAAGTCTTTCCATGTAAAAACAAAATATTTGTTTAAAATTATTAATAATTTTCTCTTCGATGAGGTTCTTAACAGTTACTAGATGGTACTTGATACACTTGTGCAATCACATTTACACCAAAATCATAGTCCAAAAAATATTTCAAATGCTGGATGTTAAAAATGAGACACTACACTGCAATGCTTGCTTTAATAGTTAAATAATACCAATGTTTTTAAGGTTTCTTTAAAAGCTGAAGCTAAACTACATTGCTATGTATATTATATATATATATATATATATATATATATATATTGTAAAATTGTGTGATGTTTTGTTCCTAATTAATTTGTCAATTTCTTATTGTAGTTCTTATTTTTTTATTATTATTATTATTATTTTATTTTTTTCAAGTAGTTATAGTTTTTTAAAAACCTTTTCTAAGCAGGTTGCCAACAATATAACAAAAATGATAAATGTCTGACGTTAAAATGCTTTGCTGGACTCAAAGGAGCCAGCAAACGTCAGTGGTTTTATATAATTTTAAACACAATTGGTTATTCAAACAGTTTCAAAAGTGACCATAGAGATGGAGCTACACCTCTCTGACAGTGCCAACAAGCATGTCCAGTAGATATGTCTAATAAATTCTTATCTGTCTGAGTACGTTTTAACAAAGTGAAATTCTTCCCACAGCTTCAATGGGGACATGATCCCAGACATTTTCGGAACTAGGAACGCCAGTGTCACTGAAGTATGCTACGTCACCAACAGGTAGTTAAACCATTCTCCAGATCATTTTGAAATCCTTATGTTCATTTCTTGGACTCTCAAATCTCAAAATATATTTGATTTTACATCCTGCTGTTGTCTCTTGGTTTTTCTGCGCTTCAGGATTCCAGTGTGGAGGAATGGTTTGAGTTTAGCTGTCAACATGCGCAGCCCTCACTCGAACGCGTTCATCGACCTCAACAAGGACTTAACTGCCGGTGAGTCAATGATTTCAAAGTAATGTCTAAGAAACTTTAACACATGTAAAATGCTCAGGGTATTCACCCATGACAAATTAGTGTTACAAATCTATGCTATATTTCAGCTGGGGGGGGGGGGAGTGTGTGTAATAAAAGAAACTTCCGCTGAAGGTAACTTTGGGATTTTAGTCTTTGCAGACTATTTAAATGCACAAAAACCTGTATAGCACACCACATGAAAGGGAAAACGCCAAAAAGCATCATAGGGCCACTTTTATTAACTCAAGGGGACACACCCTGCTTACTTCGTACGTGTATTTCCCACAGGCAGACCATAAACCATTGTATATACTAAGGGCTAGGTATGTATTTGTTACTTGCTGAATTAAAGAAATATATATATTTTTGATAGTGAAATCTTGACTGTTTGTTAAACTTACAAAAAACATTATATTTTTTAAACACAATTTCCAGTCCAAGCAGCCTTTACTTTAAACATTCACAGCTTGGAATACCCTCTATATTTCTTTATATTTCTTAAGAACGTATAAGAGTTGAGATCGATTGGCATTGCACAAAGATTACCCAGACAAGACATACAGTTAAAGCCCCCAATTTTCTAGTTGACTAAGAGAGAACGGAAAAGCCATTTTCTTCGCCAGTGAATGGGGAAATCACTCGCTCTTGTTCTACAGCATCTCAGTCCTGTCCTTCTGCCCACTAAGTGTGGCACTGTCATTTAGACTTATAGGAGGATTTCTCCCCTCTGGAAACTAATCCTCATGTTTAAGGTAAGCAGAGAGGATTTGGTTGTGTCATACTCACTGCAGGTAAGGTTTTGTGCTCTGTGGTTTTACTCCCAGGGCTGTCACAGTTTAACCAGAGCAGATTTTAATTCATATTTAATTTGTTTAGGGATTAGGAGAAAGTCAATAAACTTCCAATTTATTTTGAGACTTAACCAGACACCCACATGTTGTCTCTTTTCAGTTGGTGACGGTTGATCTTTAGAGAGAGGTAGCAGGTCATCAATCAATTCTACATATAATTGTTTTAGATGACCTGAAAGCTAAGCATCTGAAGACATAATAATAATAATTTGAGATGCACCCCAGCACCATGTGTCAAGTTGTTCTTGACATTCATCTCGATTATATATTACATATCCATTAGACACCTAATATATTATTGCCTTCAACTAACCCAATACAGCAATGTGACATATTTTTACATAATAAATGTAAGCAACGTCAACGTTTCAGTTTTTTCACTGTAGTAAAGTCTAGTTTAAAATACAAATAAAAGCTTTATAATACATTTGGCTCTTTGAATCCAAAGTCTCAGTTTTTCTGGTCATACCCAATGTATGACATTCTAAGACTGTTTATGGATTCCAGAAAAAGAAAAAAAACATTCAAATGCACCATATTTGGAATAATGAAAAAACAAGATTGGATGCAAAATAATGCCTGATGTTTGCCCTTAACTGCACGGGATTAGCCTAAAGTGGGCATGTCTGTAAAGGGTAGACTTGTTGGAATCTATAGAACCCGTTTTCATTCCACTGTGTAGCAGAGGTTCAGGTTTCCCTGTAAATATGGCCATGCGAGTGTTCAGTTTTAGCCTTTATTTGGAGCTTTATTTAGCCTTACTTCTGACAAACTTGCAGTACATAACAGTATCTTCACTCTAGCTTTAAATATGAGCTAGTCACAGCGGATAGTGAAGTTAGCCGGGGCTGCCAGTTATTCGACATCAGAGGGTTAAATACATCCAGATTTTTACAGTAGGTTTAATTCAATAGAGAATGGATTGTGTTGGGGTGTCATCAGTTTCTACTGCTCAGGAAATATGCTAATACTCATCAGTCAGAGTGATGGCCTGCAGGATGTCAGCCTGTCGGAAGTCCCTTTTTACATCCTATCCCCCACCCATGTATACACACACACACACACTCACACAAACGCATAAGGACGGTGATCATTAAATCCTCATTAAGTGTGTTCAGCTGCGTTCAGTTCGCTGTGGGTGAATGTGATGCAGGAACAACAGAGCGTGAGTAGGAGAAGCAGCGGGAAAAAAGACTCACTGTACATCTGGTGGATGTCAGAATCTTTGGCTGCCACTCTATGGGGGCATGCAGATGGAGGCAGAGCAAAACAGGCAGGAAGTTATGGAGAAAAAAAGCTGAGTCGGAGAGGATGAATGGACGGATGAATGGTTTGAAAGAAATGGATGGAAGGAAAGATAAAGGGTGGGAGGGGGATGAGCAAGGCACTGGGTGAGTCTGCAGCTTGCTTCAGCTCACTTTCTGCTGTGACCACCTGCTCCTCTAAGTAAGACTGGCAGGAGCATCAGTGTGACTTAGATGGAGAGAAAGTGAGTCTTAAAGACAATCTGGGTCTCAATGATGGCCAATTTGAGCTAAATTTAGGTTTGTAGCTATGCAACTACCATTAATGTTTCTAAAGATTCATATTGTCTTCATTATATTAAGAATCTGCTAACCATATTCAATAAGGCTTCTATTTTTTAACCTAAACTAAATACATTTGGCTATGGGCCAGGTATAGACGTGTGTCGATTGATGATTGGATGATGGATAGACGTTTGAAGGGATGATCAATAATAGATGCTTTCCTATGCTGATAGTAATGGAATTTGTCTGAAGTATTGTTAAAATCATTTATTGAATCCGAACCCTTCCTTGACAAAAGAGATGTTTCTGCTAAACTCTGTTAATTGGCACCAGTTACAAGTTATTTTTAATCCTTAATTATAAACCAGTTCACCTTCTCTTGTCCGTGATCTGTGACCCAATTCTCCAATCTTGAAATGCTAGTTTTTCCCTGCATTTTATAAAAGTTGTCATTGTTGTTTTATAAAAATAATGCCATGATCTTCTCGCAACCACATAACTGAATTTTAAAGGAGTACCTAATTTTGAAATGAGATGCATATCACAGTTTCTTTACATTTTTAATATTTATTCACTTGCTCTCTCAATGTATTGCTGTAAGCGAGCTTAAAGATAGGATTATTCCAAAGCTCGCTGAGCCATTCAGCCTCTTGTTGTCCATGATTAGATGCTATGAAAATAAAAATGATCATCCAACCCAAATTGGAACCATTCGAATATAGAGCAGATGCCAAAGTCTCAATTAAAAGCAAGTAAAAGTAGCATGTTAAAGCTGACACTCGCTGCAGGCTAGGTTTATTATACTGCATTGCATGGGCGACTGTGGCTTTCAATCTAAAGTTTGTGAGTTCCATTCCAGCCCGTCTAGTGAACACGTCGATGTATCCTTGGTGTGTGAATGTTAGCTTCCTTGAACTCTGTATGAATGCGGTGTGAATGGGCGAATGATGACTTGTAAATGTAAAGAACTTTGAGTGGTCGTAAAGATTGGAGAGAGTGCTATATAAATACAGTCCATTTAACATTTAGCATCCAGCTTGTGATACACAATCATTTTACAACCCGCTTTTACTTTATTTATCAAGTTGTAACTATTCACAACTTACTTTAGCGAGGCTCTTTCTAGGATACTTTTCTCATCATGTGTATCTGGAATTACCCTGGGTTCCTTATCTTTCACTGTGTGTTAACGTTTTGGAGGAGAAGTTTGCAGATTGTTTTAGGCACCTCTGGCCACATCATTTTATCATCACTGTTCAAAGATGCTTTCTAATAGTTTTAATATTAATGAGTATAAACTGGGGCTATGTATGCACATTAATCTTAATTCATCTTAATTAATACACGCATAGTTGAGTTACTGTGGGGAATAAGAGTGAAACACTTGAAATGCAAATTGCATAAACATTGGAGGGTAGAAACTAACTAGAATGAGGGATTTTAACAGTCAATCACAAGAAAAATAAGAATGAGAATGTGTTTATAATGGAAGAGGGATAGAGGTTGCCTATCAGTATTTGGCCCATTTCTTTACAATGGGAAACCCTAAATGTCCCCCATCGCCCACCAGTACAGTAATACTGTAAGGTATTCTGTTAGCGAGGTCCAAAGAGGATGAGCGCTGTTGCGGGGTTGTGTCACGACTCCAATCTCAGTCCAATGTCATTGCTGTAAACAATCCAATGGTAGTGTATTGGCTGGCCTCACTACATCAGCACTGCCAGCCAAAAAATAAATAAAGTCTGGAATTGTTTCCTGGCCAGTGTCAAGGCCTCATTTAGCCAGCTTATTGGACTCTCCAGCCAACCAACCTGGCGACGACATACTGCATATGGCTCGTAATCTCTTTTGTTACTATCATCATCCTCCAGCCAGTGTCTCTAACAGCAACGCATTCACAACAGCTTTGTGTTTACGCTCTTTTGTTTCCCAGTTATTTTGTCTCTTTCCTCACACATTGAGGGATTTAAGGATGTTTTTTCCCCATTTTCTCATTGTGTGACTTTTGTACTTTGGTAATAACGTATGAACAGTATCTGGAGGCAATAGTGTAAGGGAGGACAGGACAATGTTCTTGAAATATCACTTAACAGAAGTTTACATGGCACTGTTCCAATGGGGGTTTTCTCTATAACAATAAGTGTCTTCAGCATTTTAGCCAGGTTACGTGAAGGTGGTTTAATACTTTTCAAAAATAGTGTTGCAACGGACAAGGTTGTGTTTGTATTGGTATCTTTTGAAAAGCAAAGCCTCATTAAACATTTGAGCTAGCTCTGTAGGCATAGTTGTTCTGTTCTGGTTCCTTCTCAACACAGTGACAACTAATTAGTGGGTAAAACAGCTTTAGCAGGACAGCCAGAATGTTCAGATGTATACAATACATTGCTGATGTGTGCAGGTGCTTCAATAGCCCCCAATGCGCGTGTTATCATCAATGCCAAATGGCCGCAGGAGACGTCCTTATCGTTCAATGGTTTCCAGTATTCACCCATATCATATCTCCAGTTTAAGATCATGGTAACCCACAGGGGCCATATCTCATCATGTCAACTCAGAATGAGCACCGCTGGGAAGAAAGCTATCAGAACTTGTTTGAGGAAAGAGGTAGTAATTGGAAAGTAATTATAGACTCCATTTTTTTTGGAGAAAAAAAAACATGCACAAAGACAGCAATACTGGCATATGGAACACATTGCTAGGCAACGGGCATGGTAATGCTCTGTGCAGCATCCAATTAAAGCAGCTCCATCTCAAAGTGGCTTGTTGATTGTCTGACTAATAATGTGGTGTTTTCGGGGTAGGAGAACAGATTTGCCACCTAACGAGGGTGGCCAAGAAGAAGAATTGATTATACAGCAATTCAGTTAAGATCTGGATGGCGTGAGGAACTCTTAATCTGAGCATTATTAAATGAAATGCGACCATCACAATTAATATAACAACACAAAGACCAAAAGAAAAAGCCGCTTCAGACTGATTCCCTGCCCCAAAGCATTCATGAGTGGATGCACTGAAAGTCTTGATTAAATAACTTTATTAAACACTTGTGCAGCTCTTAAAAATAAACTAACAGAGCGACTTTAATGATGACGTCTGTGTTGCGTGATTAACTTTACTGTAGTGGCAAAATCATGAAGAAATAAAATGTAATACAAATTAAAACTGCAGCTGGATCACAAGATAGCTTATTGTGTTGCAAGGAAATCATATAAAGTGAAGGTAAGAACATCGTTTTGTTCAATTTATTCCAATAATCCGACAGTATAATGACAATGGTTCCTTTCCCGTTGCTTTCCTTGACTTTTCCTGTGCCCAAATCACACAGGTACCCAAAGATGCCTTCAAAATAAAAGCATAAAAAATTACTTGAATTAACTAAAGTATTCAAACTTAATAATAACACATTTATTATGAACAAAAACGGCAAGAAAGTGTAACCATTAAATAATATAAATCAATGTTTAGCTCCAACATATTTTGACCCAAAGCAAATGGTCGCAGTAATATGTTAGGTGAATAACTGTTGGCTTGTCTGATTTGTAGAGTTATTTAGATAAACACACAATTCTAAACAAATGAAAAGTAAAGTCTTCCCATCCTCACTAAGTAAACCACTTGGCCAAGCCTTTGAAAATCGTATTTTTAGTAGAGGTAAAAGCTGATTTAGTGCTGATAGAAGTCCAAAACGAAACCTAAGTGATTCAGGCTTTTTCAAATATCTAAATATCTTTGTCTTTTCCGTCGACACATGTCCTATCTACCAAAACTCAGAGCAAGATATCCCTGTTTTAAAACCCTGAAACCAACAGCTACAGTGGGGCAAAAAAGTATTTAGTCAGCCACCAATTGTGCAAGTTCTCCCATTTAAAAAGATGAGAGAGGCCTGTAATTTTCATCATAGGTACACTTCAACTATGAGAGACAGAATGAGAAAAGAAAATCCAGGAAATCACATTGTAGGATTTTTAATGAATTAATTGGTAAATTCCTCGGTAAAATAAGTATTTGGTCACCTACAAACAAGCAAGATTTCTGGCTCTCACAGACCTGTAACTTCTTCTTTAAGAGGCTCCTCTGTCCTCCACTCGTTACCTGTATTAATGGCATCTTTTTGAACTCGTTATCAGTATAAAAGACACCTGTCCACAACCTCAAACAGTCATACTCCAAACTCCACTATGGCCAAGACCAAAGAGCTGTCAAAGGAGACCAGAGACAAAATTGTAGACTTGCACCAGGCTGGGAAAACTGAATCTGCAATAGGTAAGCAGCTTGGTGTGAAGAAATCAACTGTGGGAGCAATTATTAGAAAATGGAAGACATACAAGACCACTGCTAATCTCCCTCGATCTGGGGCTCCACGCAAGATCTCACCCCGTGGGGTCAAAATGATCACAAGAACGGTGAGCAAAAATCCCAGAACCACACGGGGGGACCTAGTGAATGACCTGCAGAGAGCTGGGACCAAAGTAACAGAGGCTACCATCAGTAACACACTACGCCGCCAGGGACTTAAATCCTGCAGTTCCAGACGTGTCCCCCTGCTTAAGCCAGTACATGTCCAGGCCCGTCTGAAGTTTGCTAGAGGGCATTTGGATGATCCAGAAGAGGATTAGGAGAATGTCATATGGTCAGATGAAACCAAAATAGAACTTTTTGGGAAAAACTCAACTCGTCGTGTTTGGAGGAGAAAGAATGCAGAGTTGCATCCAAAGAACACCATACCTACTGTGAAGCATGGGGGTGGAAACATCATGCTTTGGGGCTGTTTTTCTGCAAAGGGACCAGGACGACTGATCCGTGTAAAGGAAAGAATGAATGGGGCCATGTATCGTGAGATTTTGAGTGAAAACCTCCTTCCATCAGCAAGGTCACTGAAGATGAAGCGTGGCTGGGTCTTTCAGCATGACAATGATCCCAAACACACTGCCAGGGCAACGAAGGAGTGGCTTCGTAAAAAGCATTTCAAGGTCCTGGAGTGGCCTAGCCAGTCTCCAGATCTCAACCCCATAGAAAATCTTTGGAGGGAGTTGAAAGTCCGTGTTGCCCAGCGACAGCCCCAAAACATCACTGCTTTAGAGGAGATCTGCATGGAGGAATGGGCCAAAATACCAGCAACAGTGTGAAAACCTTGTGAAGACTTACAGAAAACGTTTGACCTCTGTCATTGCCAACAAAGGGTATATAACAAAGTATTGAGATGAACTTTTGTTATTGACCAAATACTTATTTTCCACAATAATTTGAAAATAAATTCTTTAAAAATCCTACAATGTGATTTCCTGGATTTTTTTTTCTCATGTTGTCTCTCATAGTTGAGGTATACCTGTGATAAAAATTACAGACCTCTCTCATCTTTTTAAATGGGAGAACTTGCACAATTGGTGGCTGACTAAATACTTTTTTACCCCACTGTACATGCGGCCTACATCTTCATTTGCATGTCAGTTGCATTCAGTGCTGTTCTTCACATTCTCATTTACCCATTTCATAAAGATTTGGAGTGAGCTCACAGGCATTTTAGGAGCGCCTGGTGCAATGCGCCAGCCCTTTGAGGGCTGTTGATTGGAGCATTTCCGCCTCCAGGAAAGCTGGCACGGCGACAAACGGGCAAAAGAGACGGCAAATTTATTTTGGTTAACACAGGGTTTTTTTTTACAGAGAAATGAATAGAGGCAATAAATGAGCCAGAACATTTCCCCTTTGATTTGCACACCACTGTGACCAAAGCCTGAGGATATGATGCGTACCCCATGTCCTGTCCCAAAATATATTCACTTGTCAAAAAGAAAACTGTACACGGACGTGTACAAAGGGCAGCTCTGAATATTGATGCGAGTCACTTCTGCTAAATTTACAACAACTTACACTGAGGTATATGTAAAAGGAAGCCAACCTGCTCTACCAACATGTTAATACACAGGCAAACCATAAAACATACCAAAAAAAACTAGGGGAAGGACTGTATCGATGACAATATCTGTTGGTAAGCCCACAACGTTGCTCCAAACTATAACGTTGTTATTATTGGATAGACTGTGATGTTATTTTGTACTGAAATCCATGGTCCATCAGAGGATGAATCATACTGAGCTTTGCCAGATATTTGTGGTTCCCAGAGTTGTATCCCAGTATTCAGTTTATGTCCTAATACCTGGAACAATTTCCATTCCCATGAGCCTAATCCTTTCATTTTTCCAATTAGAAAATGATGACTAATATATGTTACATCTGCAGTTTATTTATTATTTGATGGTTGTTTTGCATTATCAAGGCACAACTGTGCATGGTGAGCCACTAGTTAAATTGTTTTGTACAAGCAGCTGAGTACAGAGCAAACATAACCACAGAAATTTCACAGGAATAAAGTGTATGTAATTAATTATTCTACAGTTTTGCAAATCAACATATGTTTTTAGACAGTTGCATTGAAAACAAAGATCACCCAGTTCAATATAACACCTTCAGATATATTTAAACTCCACTTACCGCTAATAACTCCATTCTGCCAGTCTTTCCAATGTCTCCCTCCAAAACACCTGGTAACCGGGGGCAACAGCTGCGTTCCATCATCATCTTTTTAAAGACTTTTCCCAAAGTATCGCCTTGGGCTCCGCTTTTTTAATTACAATACAGGTAGACGTGTGGAGATGATGAGAAACATGATGTGACAGAGATTGTTTGAATTAAACAGAAGTGGTCCCGGAGACATACATAGTTATTTATCGGTTGATTATTACCAGAAAGAGGAAGCTATTCATTTCCCAAATTGTCAGTAATATCATGGCAAGTAAAGATTTGATAAAGTACGTTTGAATTCAAGGATTTTAGAACTAAAATAAAATAAAACATGGCACGTATCCAAGTGTGCCTCAGGGGCATGATGCAAAACAAACTTTGTTAATGCACGAGGACAGACATTTGAAATAAATTGGTAGGATTGGTTGGTTGTAGTTCATAAGCTCAACATTCAAAGTGAGGCCCCCTCACCAGCTCAACAGCACCTGAGTCACTCTCATTTTGAATCAAACTTTGCCAGCTTGGCGTTTTACCTTCCTATATCTGCTTTTTTTAATCTAACACTTTCATAGCTTCTTTTTGGATTTGTGCTTGCGAGCCACATTTTTATAGAAGTTGTTGCCTAGAATTATTCAGCAAAAAGGTGAAAATCCAGCCATTTGCACAGTTGAGAATTGATCAGTAATAAGGCTGCATAATTAATACAAAGTGAATCAAGTCATGATATGAACTGGTGCAATATCCAAATTGAGGGAAAGATAATATTTGTTAAAAGCTAAAAATGGGTTAAATTATTTTGTATTAAGTGTTGTGGACCATCAGGGAAATGACAGCCTACAGACTTAGAAAAAACAAATTCATGAAGATCCTATTAATAAAACCACATCATGATCATTGTATTATATTGGTCACCAGAGTGGGAATTTCACGGCGGCCATGACGGCCATGGCCTTCATTGCCCCTCGGTCTGGCCGTGATGCCCCGAAAATAATTCTACGTCCTACGGCCACCATGGCCGTTGTGCCCTGATACTGTTAAAATCTCGAAGTTGCTTTAAAAGTGTCAGAGCGGTGGTCTGGTCTCTGAACTGCATTAGTCATTGTAGCTTGGATTGGTTGCGCGCACCTCACATGTCATCATCGCATCATTCAATCATCATTGCAGCGTCTCGCTATAAGAATACAAGGAGGCCTCGTGTCTCTTTTTGTCCGTGAGTTTATTCACTTCTGAGGTTACTGTCGTCCGGAACCACGCCAAAACAACAAAGAAGTATGTTAATTATCACTCGCACACACATATACCGTTAGCTCTCCCATAGCATTCCCCTGTCTCTCTCTCTCTAGGAACCTCCCTTCTCCTCACCCAGTGGCGTTTTTATATGTACAAAACTGGTGGGGCACGAACAACTCAGATATATAAAGGCTTTTTGTACCTTAATACATGGAGTAAAGAGCGCTATCACAAAGCAAAACTTAACAATAACAACAACCGTGATGCCTCAGCATGAAAACACCAGACTGTAGGAAAACACAGACACTCGTCACCGTGGTTACAATACCAATCGATCCATCGATACATAAACTATACTTTCGATCACCAAAGCTCCAGTAGATGGTCAACTTCTTTCATATTCTGTTTGTATTATAACCGCTGGTGATGTAGTCTAAGACCTCGAGACCACCGTGACTTTACTCAAGCCAAGAAACAGTGGTCTTACAATTTGCGAGTGTATAACGTTCATATCTGTATTTTGTATTCTTGTGCGCAGACAAGTGTTTTTTCAACAAGCTTCACATGTAATGTGCCCTCCGTACATCTAATTAGTTTACACAAATAGACATGCATACAGTATTTATTACACAATGCACTTTCTCTTGATGTTGGCACACTACACTGATGCACGTCATGTATACACACACACAAACCCACTTCGTTCCAGTTTGTGAAATAAGCTTTGCCATGCTTGTTACAGTAGTTCCGTCTAGCAGCTTCTATTTACACACACAAACATGTTCAGCATAAAGAAAGTGAGCAAAATAGGCTGGAAAAGAGTGTGTGTATGAGAGGGGTTCGGCCATAATCCTCCCCGTAGCTACTGCACCTACGTCGTTCCCTGTAATGGTTTTAGGAGATTATTTCCTCCGGGAATAGCAATGCTCCATTCTACGCTGGTGTGTTTTGCCATGTTTGTGAATGAGCCGTTTTGATGGATCGGGGTGGAAGTCACAGTGTGGAGTTAGGGCTACATATTGGCTTAGAGACGGATTTACCCTGCAGAACTTTTCACTTTGTTCCTGGCCTGGATTCTGCATTTTATCCAAGTGTGTGTCTGCGTGTGTGCCGAGTGTGTTTTACGGAGGGTGTTAACGCAACTGTGTCAGAACTAACAGGGTGTGAGGTACAGTTTATAGATGTTCCTCTACGTGTTTGTGTGAGCAGTATTTCAGCAGATTACTATGGTGGGCTGTGGCTCAGGGGGATAATGTACAGATCTACAAACCAGAGGGTCAGCGGTTCAATCCCAGTCCTTGCAGTCAACTCCATTGTCCTTAGGCAAGATAGCAAACCTCACATTTCTAGAAGTGAAGTAAGTAGAAATAGAAGTAGACATATTATTTACGGGATTTAAGTGTATGTACCTTGCATTGGGCCTCAACTAAATAACTTATGATGTAATAATTAGTGCTGTCAATCAATTTAACAAAACAAATTGTGTTAATTATGATTATTCCCAATTGTAAAATACTATTTTTTCCTTGTCATTTGTGGGAGGGGGGTAAAACAATAGAGAAATGCATGACCAACAGTTAAGAGAAATTAAAGTCTTTTTTTACTTTATCATAACACAATTTCGTTAATATTGCCATTAAGCATCAACAAAGGCAATGTCAGGGAGCGCCGCTGTGATCCCCCTCTATGGTAGTATTCATGCTGTGGGCACATCTGTTCCTTCAGTAGTGACTCTGTCCCCTCCTCCCACTCCAGCTTCAGGAAACTGCTGCATGGTTTGACAAAATGCTTTTCCTCCATTTTGGGGCGGTGGTGGCAAAGTCCATAGGGACTTGGCTTGGGAACTGGAATGTCACCAGTTCAAGTCCCGTAAAGACCAAGCGCTTCCGAGGTGTCCCTTAGCAAGGCCCCGTTCCCTACACTGCTCCTACACACCTTAAGAACGGGTGCAGTTGCCGTTGCAATGGATCGGGTGTGCCGTTACACCAAGGTATGGTGACATTGGTCTCAATTCAGTGCAGTAAATGTAGCTTGTGCTAATGCCTTCGCTTTCTTTGCCATGCAATTCATGGTAAACACCCGCACAGGAATTTCAGGAGGGAACTTGGGTCAAACTTGGTAATGTGATTCATTTCCATTAACTCTTATTTTGCGTTAAGGTTAACAGATTAATTGCAAGAGTTAAATGTTATTTAATGGTTCATCTTTATGTGTTTGTTGCCATTTTGAAGTTGTATACATTTGTTTATTTGTGTATAATGATTAAAAAATCATTTTTGTTGTCATGATAAGGTTAAATATAATGAAATCTCTATTTAAAGTACCAATCCAATCGTGTCTAAAATGACAGTCATCTCTGAAGTGAATATTTCCACCATCTAATCCCCCTGTCACTGCATTAGCAGTAAAGTGTGTGTGATGCAACAGTTTACCCTGACTTTTCTCTTCTCTTCAGACAAGGTAGCAGTACAAATGTTCTTTTTTTTTTGTAGGTTTTCTTCTGCTCCTTCTCTTGACACTATAGTAAATCGTCTTTGTGGGCTTTGGGCAAGTTTGGAAAAGCTCGTTTCACAGTTCGATGGTTTCTTGCTAGTAGAGGGACAGGGCCACATATCAGTGAATGTGGCCAGCGAAGATTTGGCTCCAACACCACAACGTTCCCTCTCAAACCCTAAAAGGGACACTCTGACATTGTGCATTTGACTTTACATTCTGAGTAACAAGGTTAATAAAAAAAACAGTAAACATTAAATCAATAATCCATTTCAGTGATACAGAGAAGATTGTGGCATTTGTTTAATACCTTCCTCACTTCTGTTCTGGCATTTTTAGTTCTCGGGGGGGAAATCTTCATCATGCTGAAAGAGCTCCGATTATATTAGATTGGAACTACATCCATTTAAGCATCGTCTCATTGGTTAGCTTTCAGTTAGATTAGTTTATACATTTTTGCCTATTACTTTTGGCTTTACATTAGTGTTGACATGAAATGTCTTACTTTGATACAAAACCTTCCAGATTAGTGATTTTACATACCACAGAAAAAGATTGACACTGAGGGCAGTACCATGAAATAAATCACTTTCCTTTGCTTGGCTAATTGACTGTTGTTAATATGAAAAATAATACAACTTTTACGTTGTTGAAAACTATTTTGTTTCCTTGAAGAAGTGCCCATGTTTAAAAGCCATTGAGATTTAAAAGGAATAGTGAAATCCCACACCTCTGAAGTTCCCACATAGCTCCACCTCCTCTCACCCACTCACAGCTGTGCTTTTTATCACTACTCTCATTAGCTCTAGTTGCGAATAATAATTGGTGGCTTTCGTTATGGTATCAACACATTAAAGATTGCAAGCGTACATCTTTCACTGTGTCAGGTTGACAAAGAGAACAGCAAGAGTGCCGGTTGGAAATACTTTTCATTTGAACGTTTTACATTTTCAAAACTCTGTGTGCTTTGTTTTTAATGGTTTCTAGTTATTTATTATTATGCGTATTCGTTGTGTGAGCTTGTGGCCCCTGCAGCCTGAGGTCTTCCTCCGGACAGCTCCAAGCTATTCCTGTATCATTGTAAAAGGTTAAAGGTAAGCAGGCCTTTTGCTGTCTGGCCTCTGCAGCTCTGGGGTGACCTTCTTAAGGCTCTCATCTTCTCAAAGTCAGTATCATATTCCAAGTCTCTTCTCGAAACATAATTTCATATAGAGGTCGGCACAGGGCTGTTATGCCTGAGGCTACGAGACCCACAGCCACTTTGTTTTGAAAAGTGGGAAGGACATAGGGGGTCAAAAGATTCTTAAATGGTCTTTAACATGAACTTTTAAGCAATCTAATGGTGGGTTCAGTTTGAAACTTTGAGTGTAATGTCAAGAAATGATTAAAATTGGTCAGAACATGCATTATGTATTGTTTTTTTTTTTATTCTGCTAATCAAATTCTTGAAGTTTTTTCACTTTGTTAGCAAGCTTTCTTGGTGCAAGCTTTTTCTTTTAAAAAGTTATAAGGAAAACAACTCATTTCATAAAGTGGTGGGGGCATATCCCCAGTTTTAATGACACCTATATATGCAGCAAATGTTGGCCATTTGTGGGTTCTTTTCCAAGTTTCAAATGTTGTGTTGGTGCTATGATTTATAAGGTTCTCAAGTGTCACTTAAAGACGATGATTACCTTGTTATTCAATGAGTATTTCCAAGTATTACACAAGGCTAAAAACTATTGAAAGCTTTTTGGAGGACAGCCTTTTCTCAAAGTATTGCAAATGACTAGCAGGGTCGAAACGAAGAAGAAGAGTGTGTCTGAAGGCAGGGCATACAGACAGCAGAGATGGAGGCAGAGAGACAAATGTCAACTTTTTCAAATGGGTTGTTGTGGTCACTGGCAGCGTTGGTAATCATTTGGCTTTACTTGTCTGGGGGGGCAGAAGATTTCATCAGATATCAATAGATTGGACTTGCAGGTCTACATATTTTCAGACTAACCTTCTCGTCTCACTCTCAGCGAGGAGGGAGCCTCAAAATGCCTGTTGCACTAGTGACGGCAGTGACATTTCCTTCAGAATACCTTAGGCCCTCTCTATACCCAGCTGAGGCATGGATCAGTCCGAGAGTCGAAGATAGACGGAACAAATCGATGCACACAGCTTAACACAGAGGGCTCCACTTGGCTTGGCTTATAGCAGGACTCTGGACAAATATAAACAAGACTCACAAACACAGAAACAAAAACAGGCCTTCTTATTTTGTCTTATTACTTTTAGCCTCATTCAAACTATGGATGTATAAAGAGAACTGGATACAGCATTGGAGGCGGGACACTGTTAATTCCAATAAAAGTTGCTCAGTGACGCATGCATACTTTTATTTTGCTTTAGCCACGCCTTCAGTGCTTAGCGTCAGGGCTGTGTTATCTCAGTCAAATGAATGGCGAGAGAAAATAAGCGTAGATTTGGCTTTTAGATAAAAAAATTAAACTTTTAGACCCTAATGATTTTAATCGGGTCTTCGTACTAAGTAGTTGGTTTAGTTAAAAAAAAATATCCGCTGATTTATAGACGTCTTTTTTCCACGTCACATACTGACACAGAATTTGTATTACCCCTGTTTGGCCCGATGGAACATTTTCTTCAATGTCCGGCACACCTCCTGGAGGCTTGGTTCAAATTTCATTACACACACAGTGAACATTTGCCCCCTCAACTGCCATGAACACAGCAACGAGAGCAGTCTGCATGGTGGCCTAGCCCTTCTTCAAATAAACCCCACAGGGAAAAGAGGGGACATTTGTGTCTGCATTTGTGTGCGTGTTAATGCCTCTGTGTGTTTGTGCGTGTGTCCCTTTGACAGCCAGCGCGGATAGGATTCACAGCTTGTTTACTGAGTAAGGGGGTTACAAATAACCTGCTCAGGGGCATTAGAGGCACGACAAAAAGAGAGGATCAGCTATGTCTGTCTTTCTTTTCTTCATGTCTCTTAACTTCCTTGCACTTTTCCTTCAGCTTCTTTGGAGCATCCACTGTCCTCACCAACTTGCGTATCTACATTTCCTCCTACGAATTGTACTCTCTGTTAGACGCGCAGCGGCACATCACCCTAATGGCTTGTAGCGTGGTGATGAGTGAGGTGACAGTACACATGCACAAGCACACACAGCATATCAGACACTAATGCAGCAGCCCCAGCGCTGCCTGTCACATCCACTCTGCACTGCGGCCCGGACACACCGCCGCTACTGCTGCTGCAGGCCTTTTACAGGTACTAGGAGGGGGATGTAATACGGTTGCCCATGTTACTGTTGCTGTCTCTGTTGACCTTACATTGCCTCCCTATAAAGCATGGATAGGGACTGGAAATTGGTGTGTGTGGGAGGGGAAGAGAGGATAAAAGTTTTAAGGAGGATAGAGAGACACGAGAAAGTTTCAAAGGGAAACACGAGTTGTTTTCTAATGTTGGAAAGTTTCCTCGTCAACCTATTCACCTTCAATTGAAGTAATGAATGTTATTATATTCTTCATTTTAGGAATGAATTACCTATATAGTATATCACTATATATTATGAACACAATAAAAGACAGGGTTTTTGTTATTTTTGATGTCCAGGACAGTCCTGGCCTAATGGGATGGGAGAAATTCTGGATAATTATATCCGTGTTTTTGTGATATGAGCTGAAAAATAATCAACATCCATGACATCTTCAATTTAGTGAAATTCGACATCAAAACCGGAGAGACTTGTTGGTGGACTTCAACCGTTGCAGGGTATCCAGGGCAGATTACTCCAGTGGCACACAATTTCACACTGGTAAAAATGCATTCATCATATGGAACCAAATGGAGCAGAATTCAGTTTTTCACAGTCTGCCCAAGAAATCCTAACTCTCTGAATTGCTCACTTATAGTATCACTCGGTCACCCTAACCTCTGTGTGACATGAGTACTAGGCAGCAAGTGAAGAGAAGGACAAGAGAGGAGCAAGAGAGACATGCATTCATCCAATTCCTATATATTTAGTCCGGGGACCATCCTGAACACAGAAATCAATAACCGTGGCTTTCTCCACTAGCGGTCATGTCCTTCCTCATCACCGCAACCATCTCCACTCTTATGCTGCCATGCCACCCCACTAGAACCTTACAGTATAGAGTGGTGCAGGAATGAGTCCTCAAACTCTGAATTGAGTCAGCATTGTGCCACTTCTGGTTTCCTCATCTTTAATGCCATTGTTTTTGAATATGTTTTTGTTTAGGTGCCTTAATGAAATTCTGTTGGGAATATTAAACGTTATCATGCTAAACATTAGCCACCATTAGCTTGGTGACACGAAGCCATGTGGCCGTGATTTAGTTTGTTAGTGTTATGTTAGATTTTTTTTGCATTTATGCTTCATAAAAATCATATAGTGGTGTTATGTGTGAAGATTATCTTGCTGAACAAATTGTGTAAGTATCACAAACATGTTCGCCACAGAGCTTATTTTCTGCATCATTCCGAATTCCAATAGAAAAATCATAATGTGTTGGAGAGCCCTTGCAATGGAAATCCGTAACACTACACCACTCTATTATATTTTATATACAGTGGTATGCAAAAGTTTGGGCACCCCTTAGGAAAACCACTGCATCAGTTTGTCACTTGCTGAGCTTTTGAAGCAGCAACTTCATTTTAACATATGTTATACCTTATGGTAACAGAAACATCTCAGTAGTGAAATAACTTTTATTGGTCAAACAGAAACATGTTTATGTGCATTCAAACAAAAATAGGCATGTGCATAAATTTGGGCACCCCTAAGAAATAATTCCATTAATATTTAGTATTGCCTCCTTTTGCTGCAATAACGGCCTGTAGACGCCTCCTGTAGCCACAGACAAGTCCCTTAAGCCTGGCAGGTGGTATTTTGGCCCATTCTTCCACACAAAACGTCTCCAGTTCAGTCAGGTTTCTTGGCCTCCGTGCATGGACAGCCTTCTTCAAATAAATCCATACATTTTCAATGATGTTAAGGTCTGGGGACTGGGATGGCCATTCCAGAACATTGTACCTGTGCTTCTGCATGAATTCCTTGGTGGATTTTGATCGGTGCTTAGGATCATTGTCCTGCTGAAAAATCCAACCCCGGCGTAGCTTCAACTTTGTGACTGACTCTAGAACATTCTTGTCAAGAATCTCCTGGTACTGTAAGGAATTCATGTGGCCCTCAACTTTAACAAGTTTTCCAGTACCTGTGCTAGCCACACAGCCCCATAACATGATAGATCCTCCACCAAATTTTACAGTGGGCAACAAGTTCTTATCATTGAATGCAGTGTGTTTTTTCGCCATGCATACCTGTTCATGTTATGACCAAATAACTCAATCTTGGTCTCATCTGACCACAGTATTTTGTTCCAAAATGCTTCTGGCTTGTCCAGATGTGCTTTTGCATACCTCATGCGACTCTTCTTGTGATTAACACTCAGGAAAGGCTTTTTGCACATCACCCTTCCAATGAGCTCTTCCTGGTGCAAAGTACGCTGGATTGTGGAACGGTGAACAACTACACCATCAGCAGCCAGATGTTGTTGTAGTTCTCTGGAGGTGGTCTGTGGCTTCTCTGTGACCATTTTCACCATCCTTCGCCTGTGCCTTTCCCCTATTTTTGTCGGCCTACCACATCTTTCCTTCACACGGACTGTTCCTGTGGCCTTCCATTTCACAACTACGTTTCTGACTGTGGAGACAGACAGTTTAAACCTGTCAGATAATTTTTTGTACCCTTCTCCTAATTTATAATGTTGGATTATCTTAGCTTTCAGGTCAGTGGAGAGTTGTTTTGAGGTCCCCATCTTGCCACTCCCTAAGAAAGAACCTAGGCCAGGCACAGCCAGCTATTACCTATGTTAAATAGCCTTTTTCATGATTGGTTCCACCTGTCTTTGTAATTGAAGGTCTAATGAGCTAATCAAAGCAATTTTGTGCAGCAACCTGTCAGCTATAAATCCGTACAGGTGTTGAAATGAATGCTATTTATAAGGGTGCCCAAACTTTTGCACATCCCATTTTTTGCATTTTATTTTATTATAATAAAACTATGTAATGCTACCCTAAGAATTTTGGTCTGGAAAACACTAAAACGTCTACATCTTTGTAGGAAAACAAATGTTGTTGCTGTGATCTTCTATTATAAAGGAAAAGCAAATTGTCATGAAATCTCAGAGGGGTGCCCAAACTTTTGCATACCACTGTATATAAGTCAAATAAACTGGTCTTAAAAAATATATTTATTTATGTTTACAGTATTTAGGCAATAGAGAGTCAATGAACTGACAAGCACAGATGCTTAACTGTAAAAAGCACATCAGCACTTTTAAATGTCTCGTATTATGCTGTATTTGAACAATATATTTTAGGGCAATATCTATACAAACAGATCACCCATTGTAGCATGCCTCATCCCCCTCTATTTCAGCCCTGTTCCTGAAGTGCTGATTCTGTGACTGTCGCTTTAAATCTGAGCTGAAGCTGAAGCCGGCCACGCCCCTTTGCAGCCATGCAGCTCTCTGTCTGAAGAGAGAAGTTTCTAATGGAGAAACTCAACTAAATGCTTCCGTGATTAAACCCCATATTATGTTCCAAACCACATCAAGCATTATTTCTAAAACACTTCTCAGTGTTTACCACTAGAACAGAGACATTATATGTATTATATATACAACAACTCTAAGTCCCTTCTGCAGACAACCTGCTGAATACACAGACACAGAGCTGCCTATTCGAGGGGATTCAGCCCACATTTCGGTTATGATGTCATATCCGCAGGAAATCTGGATCAGCTCGTTTGTACCCCCGTTTTTAGAGATGTGGGTAAGAAGGAAAAGAGAGAGGGTTGTATTCTCTGACACTTTGTGAGTCTCCTTACACACCGGAGACACATAGTTATGTATAAAAGAGAGCAAAAAGTGTATTTTGCATAATAAGGGAATATGTTGCTGATTGGAAGCTTTGCAAGCAAAGGCTTGTGGAGAAAAGAGATTGCTCATTTTAGTGAATTTTGACGAAGCTTTTGGATGCCACAATGCCAAAGAGAAAGCCCAAATCGGAAGGAAAGTGTCTTTCTGTAAGTGAGTACTTACAGTATATGTGTTGGATTGTGTACCTGAAGGTGAATATGCTGTAGTAGCAGCCATGAGACGAACATGGGATTGGTGGGAACCAAGTAATTAGCAACAACTCTACACACTATCTTTCTATTCCCTTTCGCCAATTTCAGGTTTGCAGCATTATTGTCAATTAATAATTACTGGAAAATGCAGAAGATTGGCCTTTTTTAGTAAGTTGATTACTACAGTCAACGTGGTTTTAATACACCATCAATTTAAATAACATATTCAAGGTTAAAAGAACAACAAATATGTTGCAGCATGTTGTTCCTGTTTTCGGCACTTCCACTTAGAAGCTGAAGTAATGTGCTGTGAGGTATTTCTGCTCTAAAAAGCCCGGTCTACCATGTGTTGTCAAAACCTGCTATTGTAAACTTCTGGCATTATTCTATCCGGCAGGTTCCACTCCAGCGGTTTGAATTTTTAGGTGGTGGGGCTGCCCTTTTGTTTACAGTTAGATCACAAATTGTGCCTTCAATGTGCTCATCCATTTGTTACAGACCTGTGGCTGTTCTTGGCTCACTGTTCACTGAGACATAACACCTCTTGATCCAAGGCAACGGTGCTACTGTTCTGGGCTACAGAGTACGGCAGATAACGTGGTGTGTGTGTGTGTGTGTGTGTGAAGAGGGAAACAGATAGAGGCAAGGTGATCGTGAGACCAAGCGAGGAGATAGCAAAGGCTGCTGTCTATTTTCCTCAGTGTCAGAGTTCTCATTCTCTGTCGAGGCTTAGCACCCGCCTAGCATCACCCTATCTGTTTATACAGGGCTAATAGGAAGCCCGGTCTTTATCCCCACACTGCGGCTCAACATAATGGAATAGAGAGACATAATGCTGCTCGAGTCAAACAGTCAGCGGAGGCCTTTAAATTGCTTCCAATCCCCTTAACAAATCTGATGGAGAGGCTATGAATAACTCAAGGACCGCTCATCTCCCCACGCTCTGCTACCATCCTCTCCTCTTCTCAGTTTAAACCTGAGTATCAACTTGGATTAACTCACTTAACTTCACTTTTTTAATTATCACTGTCAGCTTATATAACCGGACTGATCTATTTCAAGTCCTGCTAGCATCCCAGTTTGTAGATTCCAAATGGACATCACATTCGTGCAGTAAGTTTTTTGAGAAAGTGCAGATACAAAAATGTCCCCAGGATTTTAAATGTTCTTCCTGAATGGACACAGAGAAAAAAGAATTGACTTTGGTGTCATGCGGTGAGATGACTTGTTAAAGGTTTTGGTAACAACTGTTTTTTCAATCCACTAGATGGTGCTGAGCTTTTTCTTGTTCGGTCATGGCCATGGGTACAGTCAGTGGGATTGGCAGGAAGTTAGTCAGAACAAAGATGGAGTCAGCGGAGAAAGAAATCAGAAATGTGCCATATCGCAATTTATCATATCGCAATACTATCGCATCGTGGCTTAAGTATCGCGATAGTATCGTGTCATGGGGACGCTGGTGATTCCCACCCCTACCCTATATATTGAAACAGGTTGGATCATATAACTGTGTTACAACATACTCAAGATAAGACCTGAATGTATGTCCACCCCTGAGCAGGTGGAAGTTGTACATTATCAACGGTTGTAACGGTATGAAAGATTGGAAAAACTCATCATGGTATGACAGGAACATTCTCCTTTATGCATATGCTACATCAAGAGCACAAACAACAACATTTATCATGATATTGACATGCATACTAAGTACTGTGCAGTTACCAACACAGATGATGGTACAAGTGTGAATTTAAGCTGCATTCAATTTATATTACCACTTGCTTCAAACGGTAGTTCACATACTTTGCAGGTTAATGTTTTCCGCACACTGTTGTTGTGGCCATACTTTTCTACAATATATTTTTCTAATTTTTCAACGAGCATACATTCTATGTGTGGAAAAACAACAAATACACCAGTCTGTTTAAGGCTCTTACATTTCATCACTAGCCAGGAGTGTATTTATATTACCTGGATGCTACACAAGATGAATTCTTACTTCCTTTGACAATAATTAAGTGTAAAACCCACTAACTGTTGTAGACTCAAAATTGTCATTTGATCCATTTTTAACGGGAATGTATTTTACAAAAATCAACTTCATGTAGTATCAAGAATAACTATAAGCTAAACTCATTAAAACATGCTAACTAAGGTATCAAATCAAAAAGGAAGTAGTGTAATTTTCTCATAACACTTCTTTTTACAACCAGTGGAGTCGCTCCCTAATGGCCATTAGAGAGACTGCAAGTGAAAGGCATTGCCTTCACTGTTCAGATCCAGAGGTTGTCCTTTGGTTACTACTGAGGGAAACAGCAAACAGCCAATCAAACCATAGTGTAGCATGCTTATCAGAAACAGCATCAGAACGTGCAGGACTTCCCCAGGTCTGCAGTGCGCTAGTCCGAGCTACAGCTCACCTTGTGCTACAGTTTGCTATTATACTCTAGAGCTTTGACAGTTGTTTCTGTTAGCACCCTGTTATTGGCAAAGAACACACCTTCAATTATTCTGTTAGTGTGAAAGGACTGGCTGATTGTACATGATTGGATGAATCACAAACCAAAGACAAAGAAATGCACACACGGATATTTGAATAATGGGCTGAAATCAGCCTTGCCGTGTGGGGGTGGGTGTTTGTTACTGCAGCCTGCTAATCATGTACTCGCTCATGTGGGTGTGACTGTGTGCTTTTTGAAGTGGCATTTGTACAGAAGACACACTTTGAGAAAACACAGAAATCTGTACAGGAACGAAGAAGAAATAATCAAGTGATTATGGATTGCCTCTCTTGCAATTAAAGGATTAGCATACTGTTGCCTTGTAGTGATTTGCTGGGTAAGCTTGTTTTTTATTCAGACACACCTTGAAAACTGGATAGCCTTAGATTCAGTCTTTCTTTGCCTTGTTTTCTGATGCTACAGCATTCACCGTTAACATGTCTTTTAATTATACTACGACATGACATACCACTTAGAGCTCTGAATCCCTGTTGCTGTTACGCAACCCTTCCCTCCCACGCACAAACACATTTATATACCTCAATTATGTATGCATCTCACCCAAGTGGTGGTGTATGACAGCTCTATTTACTTATGCTGTGTGTGTGTGTGTGTGTGTGTGTGTGTGTGTGTGTGTGTGTGTGTGTGTGTGTGTGTGTGTGTGTGTGTGTGTGTGTGTGTGTGTGTGTGTGTGTGTGTGTGTGTGTGTGTGTGTGTGTGTGTGTGTGTGTGTGTGTGTGTGTGTGTGTGTGTGTGTGTGTGTGTGTGTGTGTGTGTGTGCTCCCGGAGAGAGACATGACAACAATACCTCTTAACATGTATGCATCTCACCCAAGTGGTGGTGTATGACAGCTCTATTTACTTATGCTCTGTGTGTGTGTGTGTGTGTGTGTGTGTGTCGCTGTTGAATCATTTTATGTTCTGATGTCTTTAGTTTACTTGCTGATATGTAAATGGGGTTGAATTCAACTCAGTAACACAGCAATTGGCCACGCCTTCAGTACAAATAAATAAAAGCAAAAGATCACAGACCACCAATAGTACAGACATTTCCGAAAACAACAGATACCGAAAATGTAAGCGAGTAGATTAAAATTGTAACTGATCATATGAAACCAATCAATGAGGACAAATCTTTTAGTTTTGATTTATTGAATATTTTAGTTAGAACACAATAATTTAATTTAAGTACAGGCTTTCTAACAAGATCCAAACATATTTACTTACAGTCTGCGCAGAAGTCCAAATTCTTAAAAGCATTCAATTTAAATTCAAACGTTTTCCCATGGTGACTTAAGTAAGTAAATTAGGTCAACTATTGCAGACAGTTCTGAATTGCTCTCAAGAGAATGGTTGCCAAATTTGCTGTAATGGCAGCATAGATTTAGTCCTAAAATCATGCCAATTAAATAATATCAAAGGAAAAATTATCAAGGAATAATCAAAGCAATTGGGCATTTGTTAAAAGCCCTGCTGCTGACTACTAAACACACTTCCAGCAGCACTCCTACTCCTCTTTTTCTACTGAGCCCCAGTTCGAAAGGATTAGCAGGCTTTGATGGTCTTGTTGGTCACTTCCAATCCTACAGGTCTAACAGGACTACTGCTACCTTGTCATGATGTGGCTGTTTGATGTCAGCCGTCACCTCACAATGTGGTCCCAACGTGTGATAGGTGATCAGTATTTTTCCTGAACCTCTAGTAATGTCCAATTAGCTGCTTTAGTTATGTGTCCACAACGATACAGATGTTGCGTACTGACGCAATGTGCAGCTGCCTCCAATGGAGAGTCTTACAACGGTACTCTCTTTCATTGTAGTATAACACTCCTTTGTTGTTGGGGTGGAGATAGGCTGTTTAAAAGAAAAAAGAGAAGGAGAGATGTTGTCTCTTTTTCATTCCAGATGTGCATACATTAACCATATTGCAACACTACTGCCATCAGATGGATCCATATGTTGGCAATGGCAGATATGTTGTGTTGACAATGCTAATGTAGTATGAAACATAAATTGCAGGTGTGATAACCTCTCTCTTTCTAAGTCCATACCCGCTTGTGTTAACAACATTGTGGTGTCTATCGCCACTCAATATCACGGAGGGAATGGCTAACTGGGCAAACTAATTGGACGCGTGTAATCTCCATTCAAAATTACGTTTTAGCCTCAAAATTACGTTTTAGCTTTATCAATACCATTTATTTCAGAAGAAAAACAGCATGTGCATGGCTACACGGTCAAAAAACTGTTACTCTTCCCCATCCTAATCACCCGCACATGTGCCGGTGAGGTCACCTAAATACCAAGTGCCCCATTGCGCCATCTAGTACTCACAAACAACAACAAAAACATACTGTGGGCACAGCAAACATTTTTAGACCTAACGTCTTCAACTACACTTTACATCACTTGAGGCAAATGGTCAAACTTCATGCAGCTCCCTCTGTATGGAAAAAAAGCTTTCGATATATGGTCCACATATGCAATAATGCCCCCGACCCCCCCCCCCCACACACACACAAAAACACACCTCCGTACCTGTTTTTGTTTACATGAAACTATTGGACTTCCCCTCTAACTCAGGCTCCAAAAACCAGCAGCAGTAACACCATCATAGCCACGTCCCGTTTACCCAGGGGTATTGTAGAGCTGAAAGCCAAAAAGATTTCTCAATAACAAAGTTGTGGATAAACCTCTAAACCATGACCATGAACCTTCAGAGTTAATACATGATTCGAGAGACTGACTTGTTGAATTTATGTTGTGAATATTTATGTTTGATAAGGGTGAAGTATGATCATTCCCTCCCAGTATTAAGGGGAAAAATTGAACATACATCTGAGGATTTTCCGGATGATTAAAAAACAACCAGAAAGATTAGCAAAGACATACAACATAATAGTCTAATAGTGAGCTTTTCTCAGCAATTGAAACAAACTGAGTTGCAGAAATGAAACCGGGGGAATTGCTTCAATAAAAACAGACAATTCAATTTAACAAAGACTTTCACTTAGTGTCTGTCTGTTTGTTTCTCCTCTGCTCTTTGTTGGTTCTTCAACTCTTTAAAATATCTCTTTTACTTAAATGAGTCCCAAAAAGCTCCTTGGCGGCCTAGTTAAAGTCTCTGAAAGTGTAAAACTGTGTTAAAGAGAGTTATGGTGGCAGCAGTTAGGTTTATATTGCTAGCTAGCAGCTCTTTATGAGACTGTTGTAGAACACTTTCTGCCAGGCACCGCAAGGACGTGAGGGGAGAGTGTAGGACAATGCACTGAAGGAGGATAATGTCAGAAGGATACCATTAAGATACTAAAGCTCCGATTACCAAAGGGAATTGACTTTCTGTGTGTGCATATTCCCCTTGACACTCTCCTAAAATGTGTTCCCTTCTTGGACAGATCAGAGAGCAGGGGCGTGTATGCTGCAGTGTCCAAGGAGAGAGCAGCTTGGAGTTTAGTGTTATGCTCAAGGCTGCTATTAAATCAGTTTACTACCAGATACACTGCCTGACAGCGGGGAGAATCAAAAGAAAGTTTACTACTGGATTGGCATTTAGACAGCAGGAAGATAAATCAGAAATTTGGCGGTATGGAACATGATTAAAAGAAGGCGAGATGAAGCAGAGGTAGAGCCCCTGCAGCGAGAGCGCTAAGTGTTTACAAGATGAAGATCTCGCTCTTCGTCTACCCCATGCCTCTCTCACCACCATCGCACCTAATCAGCCAATCACGGCTGGATTCTGTCTAAGAGGCCTGATTGGCTGATTAACTGAGCTCATCAACACACCACCCGGTGGCTTTATTACATTGACACGGGTACGCACTTACACCGTATGCAAATTACTGAGTCTATCCTGCAAAGTGTTGTGTATGTGTGCACATATGCATAAAATATGCATGCACTTGTTATCTTTTTTGCATTTCTGAGCATGTGTGGGCTACATGTCTGCAAGTCTACAAAGTTTTAAACTTAAAAAGTTGAACTATTTTACCTTTACTTCTCAAAAGTGACTTCACTTTGCATTTGAGTCTTAAATATAATTTAAGATTGCTTTGAGTGTTACTTCCAGATGTAAGTGGGCAGTTTAGCGTTGGAGGTTTTTTTAACACAGAAAATGACAGCCATCTGTAGATGTGATTCATTTAGAATAGTTGTGTCAATTGATTAAAAATGGATCCATGTTAATGTGTGATAAATCATGAATTATCCGCTGTGATTGCCCTCTGTGTAATGTGCGCTACACACGGCAAATTCTCTCTGCCGCTATCATACTGTAATCATTATCTGTTCCTATGGTTGCCCTGTTCCCCTTCTCCCACCCCCGTGCAACTTGCTAGCGCATTGTTGAGCAAAATACCTTTACTCTGTTTTCACCATATCTAAACGAACGGGTGCCGCTACATCAAGGTAGTGATGGGTCCTACTGATGTCCAGCGGTCTCCAGTCAATACAATGCTTATCTCTTGTGCCGATTCCTCCGCTTTTTTCTGCCTTTACACCGCCATGAACAGCCGCACTAGTATCAGGTCAAACTTGTTAACGTGATTCATTTTCATTATTATGTAAAGCCAGAGTTTCCAGAGTAGTTTCAAACCTTGTGCTACTGTTGGCAGCTGTTATTTAGAACCATTAAGATTTCCTGTGAGTAAAGGCACTTCTCAAATTTGGAATACAAGGATTTATAGAGTTCATAACTTTTCAATGTCCTAACATTTGGCCAATAAACAACAAATACTGTATATTTACAATGTTATATGTATCTCGTAATATTTGTTTTTCTTGTAAGGCGTTACACAAACGTTACAAGTACACGTTTGTCAGGATAAAATGGAAGGACAACGTTGACTCACATCGGTATTCTCAAAGAGGAACACTTTTCAGCTAATAGTGTTTGGAATTAATCCAGAGAGAGCGAGAGTCATTTACTGGAAAAGTTTTCATCTATTAAACATTTTATTGTTCCCTTTGTTAAGGAGTCATGCTGCAGCATTCTGAACTTGCTATCAGCGGCAGTGGCCACTGCAGTGCTTCCACCAGTTATATACAGGATTTCCACATGACCATCTATCCACACACACCCTTCACTCACCGGCCCTTTTCTTCATCATTCATATTTTCCCATGCTGAGCACGGCAACACATAGGACCCCGAGGAAGATCAATGCCAATATTTATTTCATGTCCAATTACTGGGGCAGGGCCGCGGTCCGGAGATCACAGCCATGAAAGTAAACGTCCGCACACAGGAACAGCATAAGAAGCACGGCCTGAGCTTCAAGAGCGAGGAGTATGAGTATAAGCGCCTGTTAAAGGATTCTCATAGAGCGAGCTGCTGGCATTACCCGGGGTGAAACCTCCACATGACTGAGTGAAATCCTGTTGCCTTCAGCGGGAGATCCTTTTTCCTTCCCTTCTCTCTTTTCCTGCTTGTTTTTCTGCCACTGCTCTAAGAATTCATGTCTGTGCTTTAGGAATCCGAGATGTATTTTAAACAGTCAGTGCCACAGTCGAAGAGAATTGACAGAACATATCCAAGTGTGTCCTAAACCAGGCTTTGAAATGTTGAATATTTCGCACCAATGTCATTCTTCTATTCCTTTTGTTACCCATAAGCATGGTGTTTGAATAATGCTGATATCATACATTGTGCATGAGGTGTTGACAGCTCTTGGTACTTTAATGCCAACTCTTGCTTTGTGTCAGTAGGAGTGGAAGATGTGCTGAGAACCTTTTTTTTCTCCATTTGACCAAACCATGTCTTACCATTTAAAATGCATTAAAGCTTACTTCACCTGTGTGAATGAGGCTACATTAGCATTCCAAGCAATTACTGACTTTATATTGATCTGTTGTTCCTCTGCTCATAATCAATTACAAAGTTACGAAGCTGCAGTGCAGTGTACATTTTCAATGCTGTCATTCGCTGTAATCAACAGCATTTTCTTTACTCCAGATCAATACTACCCGCTCCATGTTTGTTTATGATTGCCAGATGAACCGATGTATCACTTAATAACGTGCTCCCTCCCTTGTCTTTCTCTGTCACTCTGCAGATTTGTTCCTGACAACTGAAGGGCCTACATTTCAGACCTGGATCAACAAGGTAATGAGCTTTTTACTTGTTTTACTCTTCTCTCCCAGTCCCAACTCTCATTTCTACTTTCTTTAAAAAGTCCAGTTCAGTCAGTGCAGCCGAGTTCACTATATCACTGTAGCCGTTCAGCAGGAGGCGTGTTTATGATGCTTAGTCCTCATACATGTATACTCCCTTTGGTACATGCTGCATGGCTGCATCAACATATCACTGCCTCTTTGTAAATGTGCAGACATATGGCTACCACAATTATTTTAATCTTGTAATTTTATCATTTACTTGTATCTTTAAGGAATAAAACTTCATTTGAATTAACTAGCTAACTGACAAGACATGAAAGTGGTTGAGTATTTTGTTGAAATCCTAAAAAATGTCATTAGAAAAGGAAAAGTTACATAACCTTTATGTGTAAACGGTTTATCGATTATCAATACTCAATATTATCAAATCAATACTGCCTAAACAAATTAATATTGGGTATAAATTATGTAATTTCTATTTTTTTCTGTATTCTCCTGTTGTAATATCGGCAGCGCAACAACAGAAACAGATGTGTACAACCTTAAGGTGTTTGTCGGTATGTGCAGGTTAAACTACTGTAGACTCTCTCAGTGATGGTTTTCACTGATCTGGTGGTTCCAAACTAATGACTCCATTGTTAGTCTCTGCTGATCGTAACAAAAGTGGACACACAATAATAAAGGAAAACTAAGCCTGTTTTACCTGCTCTGACCAACAGGAAAACATGCTCTGTGAAGTCTGCTAGGAGAAAAATGTTCTCCTCTTCACCTTTTGTTGTATTGTTCTGTTCTCATGATCACTACTATTTTCGTAAATGCTGTAAAAATAACACAAACAAGCAAGATTAGCTGTTAATTTAGGCAACTATGTCACTGTGACAAAGAGAGAACAGAGCCAGAAGGCAAAACCTGTAGTCTAGCACTCTATCTTTGTTCCTACTCTCACCTTTTGGACATGAAGGAGGTATGACCGAAAGAAAGAGATTGCGATAACAAGCGGCTGAAACGGTTTCCTCTGGAAACTTGCTGGCATCTATCTTATAAAAATAAAGTGAGAAGTTTAGTCATCGGGGAGAGTCTCTAAGTAGAGCCACTGCTCCTTCCTGTAGAAAGGAGACGGTTGTTGTGGTTCGGGCACCTAGTAGGGATGCAACCTGGCCGCCTCCCTAGGGAGATGTTCCAGGCATGTCCAGCTGGGAGGAGACCAAGGGGTAGACCCAGGACCGGTTGGAAGGATTATATTTCCACGCTGGCCTGGGAGCGCCTTGGGTGCGCCGTGGGATCACCCTGTCGGAGCCGGTTGATGTGGCCAGGGCAAGGGAAGATTGGGGCGCTCTGCTGTAACTGCTTCCCCCGCGACCCTACTCGGATAAGTGGTTGATGATGGATGAATGGATGGATGACTCTTAGTGTTGTTGTTTTTTATGTCAATTATAAGGCCTTAATTGCAAGTTGTAAATTATTAAAGGGGCAACATAGCTTTTAAAGCAAAAATTCCCTGAATCTGTCAAACAGATTTGATCACTGATACGGTGTTAAGTTGGTCTAAATGTGATGTAACCTGATGTTGGAAGGAAAATGTGTCATTTTATTTTTTTTAACTGGAACAGACTTCCATCAAGACCATTTCCATGCAAAAGATTGTTTATGCATTCGCTCTCTAATTTGCATCGGCTTCAAAAATGATAATGTTTTTCCTTGGCCCAGGATACACCCTTCCACCAGGTTTAATTAACATTAGGCCACTACCTTTCCCACAATCCTGCTGACAGATAAAGAGACCCAAACATAACCTCTTTGGCGTAGGCCCATAAACCCTCTGATGAGAAGGTTATGTGTGCATGTTCAACCAAAGGTGTTTTCCCTTGTGATCAAAGACTGACGACCCGCACTCAACCCCTCATTACATCTCCTCGATGCAACAAACAGATCTGCAAAGCTCTGGCGGGGCTCTAGGGTGCAGAGTTGTTAGTGGTGCTGCGGCACTAGTTAATATTCTGGGAGAGCAGAGAGGGGATACCGGGGCTCTGGGTTTTTGTCGAAGGGCCCTATTTGAAATTCAGCAGGTCGAGGCACAAGCCGAACAGAAGTCTATCTTATCACCGAAAGGGGAAATGAGAGAAAGGACAGGGGAGGTGGGAGAACAGAGAGAGAGATTGAAGGATTTGGAAGTGACAGAATGTGTGAGGGTAGTGAGAGACCGAGCAGGAGCAAAACAGAGCAAATAAACTGCCTCACCCCGAGAACAAGTGCGATGGGTGGAGGGAATGTTGATGAGGTGAGAGGATGATGCAATGGAATTTTCTGTTTCATTATAAATGATTGTTATTTTAACCTCTGCCCAGGATGTGTTTTCAGCCCTTCTTGTTGTCGGTTAGTTTTGAAGGATTTTTCAAAAACATGTTTCGGTGGAAAGTTAGGTCCATAGGCCAAGAGAAAAGTGATGGCGGTGTGTTTGGTTGGCTCACCTCTCAAGTTTTGACTGAAATGTCTTTACATGTATATTATGGATTGCCATGCAATTGTGTACAGGCATTCATAGTCCCCAGGGGATAGATCCTAAACTGACATAGGTTAACCCCTCATGTTTCCTCTAGTACAACTATAAGGACATTTATATCTTTTATTGAGATATTTAGGCAACTATTACTACTTAGGATTGCCTAAATATGCTACAGACATTCAAATTCCCCATACGAATTGTATTGAAAATTCAATTTATGTAGTTTAAGTAAAGAACAAACACCTGCAAAGTTCCCATCAGTCTTAACTGAACTTTGTGTATACTGCTCAAATGCTAACGTTAGCATGGTAGCAGCGTAAACTAAGAAGAATTAACATGCTTTCATTGTCACATAGTCAAGGCATACTGTATTTTGTCAAGAGCCATTCAACTTAAAAATAAAAGAATCCGAGGCTTGTATTAGATTATTGTAAAGATGTATATGATTAATATAATACATTACGAAGGGGAAAATTGGCCTTAGTCTTTAGTATGGCAGTGCTTATTGTTTTATGCCTTTCTTCAAATCAAATAAGATGTGATGTGAATAAACCTGGTACAACGTGTCTAATGATAGTTATAAAAGATCTAAACATGTTTCTTTCATGTGTAAAGCATTCTTTTGTTGTGCTATATCTTGTTTATTTAACATAATAATGAATTGTTCTCTTTATTGGACCGGTCAGTGTCTCAATCAATTGATTAGTTGTTTGGTGGAGTGGGTCTGCTGTGTTTTTGAAGCAACAAAGTACAAGTGTCACCATTACTCAGCAATACAATTAGATTAGAATTATACATTTATTATAAAAGGGATTAATTGTTTCTCTTGTGTCTGCAACTTTGCATTAGTTCATTTTGCTAATGGTTCCTTAGAAGGTGTGTTTTTTTTTACATTAACTGAATTACGATCAATACTATTTTTGAGGATATTTTAGGCATTGAAATATTTTTTAAATGTCTTCTAACTGCAAATTAAATGAATTACTAAAAATAACCGCAATGATTCAACATTTAAAGTTACAGATAACCCTTATTTAATAACCATTAGCAGCGCATAACTGCAGGTTTTACATATTGAATGTTTCTTTCAGTTGAAATAAGGCCATCAATAGTTTACCTATGTCTCTCTATCTCATTCTATCCCTCAGCAATCCTTTCCTTTCGCCAAATTTCTCTGTACTTTTTCTATCCATCTTCCCTTAAATGCACCTACAAGCACTCACATAGCCACATTCTGAAATAATCTGCAAAATAATGTTGTGGAAATTGTGGATGCACATGCAGATGCCTACGCTTATACACACAAACAGGCATTTTCCAGCCTCCTCGGAGCATTAGAGCCCTGTTAATCCCTCCACTGTATACGGTTCAATGCAGCTGCATCTATCGGTCACAGGCCAACACATTCCTCTTTCTCCAGCACTCTCTTTTAATTACTTTTCTCTGTTTTCTCCCCCCAAGTCTCCTTCCACTCCTCTGTTTTCCTGCGATTACACAAGAGAAAGCATTCACGGGGGGGGGGGGGTTTGCGGGGAGGAGACAAGCTACAGAGATGAGTGAAAAGAGGTGTTCCATAAATAAAGCTACGGGTTTTTACAGGTCAATTCTACAATGGCTGACACAATAATTTAGCTCATTTGTATGGAGAAACTGCTTCCGGTCGCGTATCATATTGATAAAAGAGGATTATCAGGATTTTGATATTAAGTCCCTTTTATAGTCTTGAAAATGAACCCACATGTGTTTAAGCCAGGGGTGTACAAATGAAACCTATGCTTGTCTTGTATTGTAATTCTTAAATATATACAGCCGCAGAAAAAAAATAAGAGACCACTTCAGCATTATCATTTTCTCTTGTGTTATTATTTATAAACATGTCTTGTTTTTTAAATGTATTCTATAAACTACTGACAATTTTTCTCTGTATTGGAATTTAACAAACGCTGGAAAGCCTGCCATACATGTAGAGATAAACATTTAAGAGCTGTATGTACAAATATACTACACAGTGGTATTCATGTTTTAATAAGCCCACTTTCCAAATAAACGCAGTCAATTAAAGTTGAAAACATTTTCTAACAACTCTTAGTTGATAAGAATAACGCCCAATAACCTATTTGCATAACAAGCAAACAAAAGAGCCTTCATATTTCCTCGTATTAAAAGCAATCTGAGGCTTCTGTTTTAAGGATGCCAACAACATAAATGAAACGGAGAGCTGTGATATAGGCTGGTTTTTTTTTAGCATAATTATTTGATGGATTTTGCTAACTCATAACTTAAATTGTGAGGCATTATACCTCACTTTCGAGGGGCCCAGCCTTTCATATTCTTTTCTGTATGTGGCCCTCAGTAAAATGTATGCACACACCCCTGGTTTAAGCACTGTATAGCACAGGAGATGTTAACTAGGCCCAGGATGTTATTTTAGGAGGAAAAGCAAAAAAAAATGTATTGTGTTTTGTTGAAACACTTCACTTTTCTCCGTAGGAAAATAATGGAACTGACACCTGCAACAGTGCAACATAGCCAATTTCATGGTAATTTGGCTAATACTAATGCTCCCTCCGGCCTCAAATACATGATATTATAATAATAGTGGTTACATAAGCTTAAAAAGGCCTTAGAGGGCAATTAAATATGATGACTTTGCATGGAATTTTAATATTTCTATAATTGTCTTTTTCTTTCTGCAATATAATTTCTTGTGATTTGTACCTCTGTATGAGATGTGGCATACCATTGTAAGTTTGGATCTTGGTTAAAAAAAGGTCATCCATAATCAACAGTAGAACACGCACTATATTTAGTCGATATGTTATGAGTTTATCCTTCCTACCATAGCCATATGTAACATTTAAATCCATCCACAGTACTGTTTGCATTGTCACGCACAATTGAGTAGATCCGACCGCTAATCTCATTGTTCCCATCACACAAAACAAATATGACAAAGAATGCACCACTGCCACCACACAACTTGTGTGTGTGTGTGTGTGTGTGTGTGTGTGTGTGTGTGTGTGTGTGTGTGTGTGTGTGTGTGTGTGTGTGTGTGTGTGTGTGTGTGTGTGTGTGTGTGTGTGTGTGTGTGTGTGTGTGTGTGTGTGTGTGTGTGTGTGTGTGTGTGTTGGGACTAATGTGAACAGAAGGAAAGAATAATAACAAGAACTGTAATCCTTTCATCCTCACACATCAATCAACTGTTCTCAAACTGACACACACACACACACACACACACACACAGTTTAATCATGACATCTTGTAATCAGGCAACCAGCAGCAGTCAATCACAGTCAGGCTCAGTCATCCTCGTGTGTGTGTGTGTGTGTGTGTGTGTGTGTGTGTGTGTGTGTGTGTGTGTGTGTGTGTGTGTGTGTGTGTGTGTGTGTGTGTGTGTGTGTGTGTGTGTGTGTGTGTGTGTGTGTGTGTGTGTGTGTGTGTGATGAGAAGCTTTTGATCTAATTGACATCAGTTGACCTCCCTGCCTCTGAAGAAGACTGTATGTCATTTTTGCTTGCATAGGTCATTTGAACACACACACTTGCATTTAATCATGAAAGCATTACATACTGTTTTTTTATTTGATCGATTTACTTTGTTTTCTTGCATCTGTAATTAATTAATTATTTATTTAATATAGGAGAAGTCTTTTAAAAGCATATTATCATAGCATTTAAAAGGAATCACTGATTCTCGTCATGCCCTCTCTCCGAAAAATTAGTTTGCACATTCGATACACAGTGTTTACAAAAGTCTAGGTTAATTGAAACAAATAGCATTAAGAGCAGGCACAAATACATCCGCTGCCAGTGATTTATCACCAAAATACGTTTCTGACATTCCTGTTGGCCTGATTAGCATTCAGGGCGTCAAACATCATGCAAATAATGAAACTCTAAAAGCACAATTTGTGTTCCATGAATAATTAAAAGTGTATTTAACATTAGGCTTCATTTACTGACAGAGCCTGCACAACGCCAATAGTTTTAAAGCTAACATTACATGACTATGTGTTCACTTTGAAGGCTTTATATCCAAGAAATAAAATGCATATTTGTACATGGAGCACTTAACACAAATAAATGGACATTTAATAATATGATTTATGTGATTTATCCTCACGTCCAGTGGCCAATCATTTTTCTGGCACCAATCTACTGCAAACAACTGCAGCAATAACGCACCAGTTTTTACTGTTTCAGTCAGCACTATTTAGGCAGAGTATAATTAGCAGACTCTGTAACAAAGCAAATAAATCCTGGCTTTAAGAAATAATGACTCCTTTCACTTACTGTATCAAATTGAATGCAACTCTTACAGTGGCTTTACAAAAAATCTAAACTTATGATAATTATTTTTACTGTACTGTACTAAACGCCTAGCACATTTTAAGTCAAACCAAAGAGATTGTCTTTCCCCCAAAAGATGCTTTGATCCAGATAATGAGCAATCCATCCTTCCATACATCCATCGTTCGCTCAAAGTTTCGACGCGCAACCAATCGGGTAACAACTCTTTGAAGCTAGCAGGGGAGGTAACCATAGAAATAAAACCTAACTGACCCAACCGGTGAGCAAAGAGAATATCGCAGATGCAGCTGTAGGGAGATGCCAACCAGCCTCCGGAGAAAACCCATTCTGGACGCTTGTATCCAAAATGTCGTTTTTTCAGCCAACCCACCCTGCATGACCATAGGTGAGAGTAGAAACAAAGTTTGACATGTAGAGTGAGAACTTGTCCTTCCGACTCAGCTCTCTCTTAGTTAAAACAGTGCGGTAAAGCGACTGCAATGAAGCAAGAGCATTTTCCAATATTCAGAATGAAATGTTTTCAGTTCTTTATGCCACAATCAAGGATGAGAAGATGGGCCAAAGCCTCATTCAGATGACAAAATATTGATGTATTAACTGACCAATAGGGAACTTCAGGCCAGAGCATTATAAATCCAGCAGACCATCACACTGACAGCACTATTCATTAAACTCCCAATCTAACTGTCTCTGGGAGGGGGAGGGGGAGGGGGAGAGTGAGACTACCATTAAGATGATCAAGTGGGTGCTTTCTATGACAGGTATCTGGAAGCATTAGACACCTCCATGAGGCTGAATAACTTTTTCCCTGCCATTACAGAACTGCTCTCTTAAAAAACACTCTTCTCTACCTATCCTATACCGACTAATGTAAGAATCAAAATGTGTATTTGCTCAGACCCTAAATCCATTTACTATCACCTTTTTCAACTTTTAAAAACTGTATCATTTCATCTGTGTATTGAATCTAAAATTGATTAACTCAACAACAGCCTTCTTAAAGTCTTCTTCTTTGTCATGTAGATGTTTTATCTTCATGGTCTTCTGTATATTTCTTACTCTCTACTGCCAGTTTATTCCTATTTTTATTTTGAGATGTACTTGCAATGCCTTGTTTTTTTATGCTGCTGCAACGAGAAAGTTCCCAATATAAAGTACATCTCATCTCATCTTAAACTGATCGGATTGTGAGGTAATAAAAGACAATGTGTCAACCTGCAAAGACTGTTTAACACAGGACAAATTGAGATTTCACAGTATAATAGTGATAGTTGGCAAAATTGTAATTCTGCTCAGAAAATCATTGTGATGGAGATTGTGTTTCATAACATCGCAGCAATGTTGCAGTAAAGTAAAGATATCAAATAATTGAATTGAAATTACAGGGTTTATTCTTCTAAATGATATGTTGCAGATATTCTACTCTAAGGAATATAAAAAATGTAATTAATGTGTGATGGAATTTTCTGGAGCAATGGAAACGAAACTCAGAGAGACACGGGAGAGCTGGAACTGTGATGGCAATCACTGAAGGTTTATTATGACGTTTGTTACAGCCACGAGTTGACAGAACGTGTGCCCGACCAATGCTGAAGATCCCTAGCTGTAGGAAGAGGTTTTAAGTAGTTTTAATCAACATTCTTCAAGCGCCAGACTAAATAAGAGCAGACGCTTTGTATAACTAAAACTGTCATTTAGGGCAATAGAATGTGTGTACAAGAGCACCTGGTGCCAGATAAACTGGCGTCCAGCTGTCCTAAAACAATCAAACCTATCTTAGGTCAGCATGAGCTTGTAAAGTCTGGTTAACAACAAAGCTCAGGAACCCCAGGCTGCCTCTCCTTCATGAAAATAACAGCACCTCCAAGGCTGAAGAACTATGCCTTGGGAATAGAGACAGAGGAAGGAGAAAATGATGAACTAAGTCAAAGGTTAAACACCAAAGCAAAATATTCCCTAACATAATGCAAAGCAATTGTTGCTTTACTCTGTGATGAAGTTAAAGCAGCCCTAGTATGCGTTTTGTAGTTTTCCCTTCACTGTAGTGTTTTACATAGGTTTTTGTGCACGTAAATGGTCTGCAAAGGCTAAAATCCCAAAGTTCCCTCCAGAGGGCGTTACCTCTGTTTGTTAACCTCAGGAACTTAGTGACATCGCTATGTAGCCCTTGTGCTCCTATTGGCTAGCTCTTTAACACATTTTGATGGGCTTAGGGATGGGACATCTCTAAGCAGAGTCGGCCAGCTAACCAATCAGAGCAGACTGGGCTCTAGTTTCAGACAGAGGGTAAACAGAGGTGCTGCAGCACAGGCGGTATAAGAAAAATAAAGAGCTTTGTGAACATTAAAACATGTAAACAAGTCACAGTAGAGGCATTAAACTCAAATATGAACCTGAAAATGAGCAATTTCCTCCTTTTTGCTTCTCAATTCATTTTCATTGACTGAAATGTAAAAGCAGCAGACAGCAATACATATATATATATATATATATACAGTGGGGCAAAAAAGTATTTAGTCAGCCACCAATTGTGCAAGTTCTCCCATTTAAAAAGATGAGAGAGGCCTGTAATTTTTATCATATGTATACCTCAACTATGAGAGACAGAATGAGAAAACAAAATCCAGAAAATCACATTGTAGGATTTTTAAAGAATTTATTTCAAATGATTGTGGAAAATAAGTATTTGGTCAATAACAAAAGTTAATCTCAATACTTTGTTATATACCCTTTGTTGGCAATGACAGAGGTCAAACGTTTTCACAAGGTTTTCACACACTGTTGCTGGTATTTTGGCCCATTCCTCCATGCAGATCTCCTCTAAAGCAGGGATGTTTTGGGGCTGTCGCTGGGCAACACGGACTTTCAACTCCCTCCAAAGATTTTCTATGGGGTTGAGATCTGGAGACTGGCTAGGCCACTCCAGGACCTTGAAATGCTTCTTACGAAGCCACTCCTTCGTTGCCCTGGCGGTGTGTTTGGGATCATTGTCATGCTGAAAGACCCAGCCACGCTTCATCTTCAGTGCCCTTGCTGATGGAAGGAGGTTTTCACTCAAAATCTCACGATACATGGCCCCATTCATTCTTTCCTTTACACGGATCAGTCGTCCTGGTCCCTTTGCAGAAAAACAGCTCCAAAGCATGATGTTTCCACCCCCATGCTTCACAGTAGGTATGGTGTTCTTTGGAGGGAACTCTGCATTCTTTCTCCTCCAAACACGACGAGTTGAGTTTTTACCAAAAAGTTCTATTTTGGTTTCATCTGACCATATGACATTCTCCCAATCCTCTTCTGGATCATCCAAATGCCCTCTAGCAAACTTCAGACGGGCCTGGACATGTACTGGCTTAAGCAGGGGGACACGTCTGGAACTGCAGGATTTAAGTCCCTGGCGGCGTAGTGTGTTACTGATGGTAGCCTCTGTTACTTTGGTCCCAGCTCTCTGCAGGTCATTCACTAGGTCCCCCCGTGTGGTTCTGGGATTTTTGCTCAACGTTCTTGTGATCATTTTGACCCCACGGGGTGAGATCTTGCGTGGAGCCCCAGATCGAGGGAGATTAGCAGTGGTCTTGTATGTCTTCCATTTTCTAATAATTGCTCCCACAGTTGATTTCTTCACACCAAGCTGCTTACCTATTGCAGATTCAGTTTTCCCAGCCTGGTGCAGGTCTACAATTTAGTCTCTGGTCTCCTTTGACAGCTCTTTGGTCTTGGCCATAGTGGAGTTTGGAGTATGACTGTTTGAGGTTGTGGACAGGTGTCTTTTATACTGATAACGAGTTCAAAAAGGTGCCATTAATACAGGTAACGAGTGGAGGACAGAGGAGCCTCTTAAAGAAGAAGTTACAGGTCTGTGAGAGCCAGAAATCTTGCTTGTTTGTAGGTGACCAAATACTTATTTTACCGAGGAATTTACCAATTAATTCATTAAAAATCCTACAATGTGATTTCCTGGATTTTTTTTTCTCATTCTGTCTCTCATAGTTGAAGTGTACCTATGATGAAAATTACAGGCCTCTCTCATCTTTTTAAATGGGAGAACTTGCACAATTGGTGGCTGACTAAATACTTTTTTGCCCCACTGTATGTATATAGTCATGTCAATGTTTAACATTTTGTATATCTTTAAATTATGGCTGGCTTGCATTCAATGGTGACTGCAGTATTTAACCACACATACACCCCACAACACTTGCAGTACTTATACATAATACATATGTTGCTCTCTCTGACTCAATCCCTGCGTCTCTCTGTCCCTCTCTTTCTCATAAATCACTAATGTTGGTATCAGCAGGCAACAGTTACCTACTGCATAGAATAACAACTGCTCACACACACACACACACACACACACACACACACACACACACACACACACACACACACACACACACACTCACACTCACACTCACACTCACACACTCTTAATATGCTTATCTGCTCTTGCTCTTTCTACCTTGCCCTCAGTAAAGGGCACCACAAGTCGATGGCACCCTAATCCTCTCACCCATAGTTTTCCTATAAGCTCATATATCTTTAGGTTCAAGACCCAGACACCCTGAGATGACGTGTCATGTCGGCATATGCTGCAGCACTACACACCGCCTGAGAAGAAGCATCCCCGAGTCTACCTCTTCTTTCTGTTCAGTTTGTTTTGCGTGTGCTACGACCATCGAGTGACGCGGCCTGAGTTTGTTGGCCTTCAGGGTTCACAGGAGATCTTAAAGAGCCGCAGTAACTCCATCCGTTCAGCTTGGGAACCGGATGGTTACTGGCTGGTCATTTGTTTGAGTCCTTTACAGACAAAAAAATAAGTGTTCTTGAGCAAGGCAATATATTCCGAACTGTTCCAGGTTGTGGTCCAGGTGAAGTGTATTCTGTATCAACAGAGTGACAACATAATTCCCACTTGCGGTATAAATAAAGTATGTTTCTTATCTCCAAAAATGATATCAGTTACAGGTAAACTGAATGGTCAATTCATTGAAGTCATTTTTTGAGCATTACATGTTTCCAGCTTCTTAAATGTGACAATTTTCAGGTTTTAAGACAATGAATAGAGAAAATAATCAGTTAATAAATCAAACCCTTACCCATGGTAACAAATAAACAAACATTGGTTGCAGCACTAAAATTAACTGTAACTGAAGCTATTTGGGCATGCATAACTTTGTTAATTGACAGAAAATGATTAGGACACAGCAAACAAGTTTAACTAAGAACATTTTTAAGCTAACAACAAAACAATCAATGTTTTTATTCTAATGTTCTGGTTATATATGGTGTGTTACATTTGTGTGCAACAATCACAGTGTACAGATGACGCAATTAACCAACAAATATTCGAAAAAATCCTAGTAATGCAGCCCTACCAGAGAAGAATGACACGGATCATTTCACCTTTACCTACTTGTACTGGATTTTTAGATGCAGGACCAATGCTATTACTAAATGTTATCATGTATTAGTGATTGTGGAAGTGGCTATTTAGAATCTGGCAGTTTCTAGCATCTGCTGGGTAATATATGCAGGTATGCAGTGAAGAGCTCACACATGTATGTTTTTCTCATGTTTATGCACAAGCATAGATGAACACAAAAGTCTTCCCCACCGACTGCTTTGCTACAGTCCATTGAACGCTCCATGAACCTTGGCCAAGTATGGAAAAGGAAAAGAATAATTATGCTGGACCTGATCTCTCTCTATCCATCCATCCATCTATCTATCTTTCCATCTTATACAAGTTTTCAAGATAGTGCCCAGATATTTCCCCTGAATCTGTTTGTGTAGACTCCTCAATTACTTTCATTTGTTTGTTTTCGTACCGCTCTTTTTTTTTTAATTCCGATTGTGTGTTTATAGTGTTAAGTGTGTCACAGTAAAGAGGGATAAACTCTAAATGTCCGTTATCTGTGTTTTTGATAGATACTCTGATATGTTTTTTTGCCTAATTCCTTTACACCCTTTTTCAAACCAACCTTTGTCTTTAGGATTCTTCAGTTTATTCTTTATTTGTTTTGCCGTTTGCGTGACGATGTCATTGACTTGTCTAACTGTCACATTTATTCTGTTTCACAATGAACATCTATAGTGTCCAGAAAGGTATCTTATAGTGTTTGAATTTCGGGGGTTCTGATTGGCTTCTGAAACTCTTTTGAACTTTTCCATAAGAATTGGAACGAGGAAGGCTGGTCAGGTTTTGTGGAGAGTTTTAACAAATTATTTTTTCTCTCTCTCAGGATGGGAACTTCACCAAAGTTGATGATGTCTTGCCGGAAAAACCTCAATTCAAAAACGTCGGACAGTCCTCCTTTGCAGACTTTGGTAAGAATTTTATAGTTCTTTCCTTTGCCATCATTGTGACAAACCTTGTGCGTTCGATTGTGACAGCGAGATCCCTCCAATAGCTGGCTTTGACATATACTATGGAGATTTTGACTGAAACCTCTGAACGCAGTGAGTTCTACTGGGCCTGATTATGTTCAGAAGTGGTGTGTGGGTGTTTCAGTGTGTGTGTGGTGGGGGGGGGGGGGTTGTCAGATCAATTCCTATCCTAGGTCCTTTAAGCTGCCTCTGCATTTGAAGCTGTGTTGCTTCAAAGGCTTCCGAATAGGACCGTGTGGTCTTTTTGGCTTTGGCATTTTCACTTCAGCTCTCTCATCCCATAACTTTCTTTCCACATACACATGCATGCAAACACACCCACCCTCCAAAAATGCTTACCAGACCGCTAATCTCACACAGGCACATATTTTTGTGGACATCTTATCCCCTTAAACAATCTTGGCTAGAAGCGTTCATTGTTTAGCTCAGCTTTACATTTATCCTCGGCAAATCTCCGCTGGCTCGCTAATCTCCAGGCTGCAGACACAAAGTAACCCCTTGTCGCTCCGTCAGAGCTACCTCCTCAGCCATGGTGGCTTTCTATGCTTGTTTAAGAAGATAGCAACCATTTGGGATTAATGGTCCAATGGTGTACAACTGTAAAGTAAGATGAGGAAATTCTGGGTGGTAAACTGGATGAGTAATATCACTCCTTTACTCTGCTTCTGTGGACGACATAAACAATGCTCTGTATACATTTGAAGAATATGTCCTGATGCTCTCAAGTGTCCTATGTCCAAATAGTCATTAAGAGTCTAATGGCAAATGTAAGATATTCTCTGACTGTGTTACTTTAGATAAACGGCAGCCAAAGTTATCAAAAGTAGCATTTCCTCCATAACTCATCTGTGCCCTGCAAATCAGTATGTAGAAACCGTAGTGCAAGTAGCATATAATCATAAACACATAACACAAACTCAGTAATTGCTTAGAAGTTACACAAAAAATGTATGTATCTAAAGTTGGCTAACTGTAGCTACTACTACCCGCCATTAGCACATAGCAATGATGGAATTTAAGTACAGAACTTTTCCACAAAACTGTATTTAAGCACAAATTAAATTGAGCATTTCCATTTGAAGACACTTTATGCTTCTAACTTCAGTACTTCTCAGTTGGGAATCCTGTACTTTTTACTTTACTGTACAGCTTTAGTTATTATGCAGATAGTTTTTCATCTCCTTTCCCCGAGATGTGTTAATTGTGGCATACTTAAGGACAGTGTTCTTTTATTTGTTTAGAAAATTCCCTTACTTTCCCAAGATAAATAATGTCGAAACCCTCCTGGATCAGCATTGAAATGCATCGTCACAAAGCTGAATACAGCCTTGTTAGTATAAGAAGCTCATTAAAAAATGACTTTGAGATATGTGGTTCTTATAGCACTGCAACAAAGCTACAAACCTATCGTGATCTTACAGAATGTGATGCATCGCAGTAGATAAAACTGCACATTGTGATTCAAGGGAGTTAAAATGATCACAACCTTAAACATCTACTACAGTAAAATGCAAAATTGTCAGCGGGTTGGAGAAACAAGATCCAAGTGCAGTAAAATGAACGGGAGGCAGGTATGGGTCCAAACAAAAGGCGAGCTTTATTTAAATTAAAGCTGTACTTTCAACCAAAAAATAACCACACCAACACTAACCAGGGGATACAGGGACACTGGGAACAGGAGCAGACATACGGATGGGCAGGAACAGGCAGGTAACAGGTACGGGATCAGGTAGGAAACGACGACGACCGAACCAGAGACAAAAGGGGAACCAAGACTAAATACACAAGGCTAATCAGAAGATCACACACAGTTGGAGAGGGGAGGAGAAACACAGGGGCAACAGGTGAACACAGTGACACAATCAGGGGAAGGAGGGAAACTAAAGACGGAGTGAAACTTAACCTGACACAAGAGGGGAAAACCTTTCAAAATAAAACAGGAAACAGACACAAACCAAGGATCATGACAAACATACCCAATAACCCAGCAGTTATATAATCCAAATACATCATATAGTTAAAAGTGCCATAGAAAGCATCTATCTGGTATTTTAATTGCTCTCTGATGTCTACAAAGAAGGTATACAATTTGGTTGATCCAAAAAATATCCAGATGCAGTTTTACAGGCCCATTTACAACCCTATTATTTGGTCCTAGAAAGAAACAAGCTTAATTGCCTTATTTGGGGCTCATTTAAATAATTATGGCAATCCATGGCTGCCTCAGAGCCCACAGAAGTAAGTGAAGTGAAACTGAGAGATGAACCATGGAGGCTATTGGCATCCAACCTTACATGTTTGAGCCTTTATCGGAGGAGGAAACCGATGAATTTGAAGAACAGCCAGTTGGTCGGATATTGGAGAGCAACGTTACGGAGTGGTAAGTGTTAGCGTTAGTGTTTCCAGCAGCTGGTGTATGCAATGTTGGGGCTGGACTACCGTGTGTTAAGTAACACACAGGGATTGTTGTAATTCGCCCGTTTTACCGCTGTGATATGCATATTCATGATTTGCACGTGAAGGAGGAAACAATGGTGTTCGCGATATGTCAGTTCAATGTACCGAACTCTCCTTATTCAACTATGCCAAGGTAAATACAGCCATTCTATGGCACCTTCAAAGTCTGACAGGGAAAATGTTAAAGCAAAAAGAATACTTCACCGCTCGTACTGAAAATACTTACATGTACTTTTTTGGTATCAGTACAACTTCTTCCATAATGGTCTAACAAGACATTGTCACACCAGAAAGTGTGAAGAAAAGGTTTCATTCTTTAAATTAAAATATGTTTACAAGGAAATACCTGACAATTAGCAAAGAAGAAGTAAATACTGTGTCTGTATAACACAGTAAATACTCATATAAGGTCTTAAATTAGATCTAATATCCTATGAAAGGTTAAACACACCGAACAAGTGGTTCTTGGTTCATAACATATTTGTTTTGTTTCAGATTTTTCTGTTATTTTTCTTTCCTAACATTGAACTTTGTTTGTTTTCCTTTTGCAAGTGTGACCTTATCTCTCAGTTTGAGCTGCATGCTGTCGTTAGCGGTGTAATGTTTGATTCATTTCTAATTAACTTTTGGGCTTGTGTGGCACTGAACACACACACAAAGTGACACACACAAGTGTGCAGCCAGAGTTTCACACTGATGAACACATCCTTATTGGCAAGATTAATCTGTTAATCTCATTGCAGCTAGGGGTGTCCATCAAATATTTAGTGAACAAACTTCCTGTTCCCAAATCAGCAATAATGTATGAGCCAGAGGGAAAATGACCTGTGTGTGTGTGTGTGTGTGTGTGTGTGTGTCTGTGTGTGTGTGTGTTTGTTTAAATCTCGAGCTTATCTCTACAAAAACGTTTTAATTTTTCTTTAATCGCTCACTCTTTTCTTTTTACCCCTTCCTCCTTCGGCTTGGAAATGTCACTTCAAGACGTTTCCCTCGTTAGCTGGGGATTGAAGCCTTTGAGGGTCACGCTTCTAATAATCTGATGCCTCGCAGGATATAACGTCTCTTATTTTTTCTTGCCGTGTTTTTGTCTGCCTCACTCTGCCCTTCCTCGGCTGTCGCTGTCTATCTTTATTTCTCTTGATCTACTGTATATCTGCTATCTTCGGCTGACGCGCTGCTCACACTCATTTCCTTCTCCGCCCTCTAACAGCTTTTGGTGTCGCTCTTATTATATTGTTGGAGGAGGGCTCTGCAGTGACCCTCTATCCCCCTCTCATTCCTTTTATGTCGCTTTCTTTTCCCATGGATATTCATAGAAACTTCCTTGATCACTTTTCCTCAGAAATGGAGAGCTTTTACAATATAACAATAATATCTGACACTATCTAAAGATATTATAAAATGAAATAATCTTAGACAGTATATAACTGTATCTCTTAGTCCTTTTCTGTGTCATACTGTATCTTCCACTCTTATATTGTCAGGCAGAGACAAAAACACATGATTCCTGCCAAGAAAAATGGACTCTGTGTTTGTTGTAATATCGATTGACCTGAATGGGAGACTGGGTATGAGTCAGAAGATGGACTCTGACGAGAATTGCCATGGAAAAACTGCAGTTTTAGAAACTCTTAAAATATTGAAATGCCACAAGTCCAAAACGTATGCATTTCAGCCTGAAGCAAGCAGTGCAATTGATGTATAGTCTGCTATATGTGTAGGAGGGAGTGTGCAATACAATGATCCCTTCTTTTCAAAGTTGATTAATGTATATGTTAAAGTTGCTACAGTCAAATGAAGTTCATTTGGTCATAATAAAAGTAAGTATCTTATTTAGAATGGGGAAATTATATACATACATTTGATAAAATGAACCTCCAAGAGATTCTGAAATATAAACGTACACGAAAACCAACAATAAACAATAAGATCTGAGACTTTTATCCGAGGAATTGTTCGACTGGCTGTTATGTAGACATTCATGGTCCTCAGTCGCCTGGCAAACCAGACCTACATCAAGATGTTTGGTCTGGGCACACACAATTGGCAGGGCTCAATCCGAGGGATGAATGGTTGTCTTTCAAATTCCCTCTGCAAGCAATAGGATAGCGCTACAACTGATCAGAGCAACGAAGAAGGTGACGTAGTCAGAGTGACAGAAAAAAATACCACAATAACTTCTACAACAAAAAATGTTTAGTTCTGAATCAAACTATCCATTAGTTAATTGTTCTGTGATGTCACTGCTGTAACATCTGAGCCTTATAGAACTGTGTAACATCAGAGTAGTTGGTTGTAGTGTACCCCCAACATCATTCAGTTCAGATTACTTGTTGAATATCTACTTCATCACTAAAACATACTTACCATTTGTAAGTGAGATGAACCTCATCCACCACAATCCCTAATAGGTTTTCTTGGAAGACCTTGGTGGCTAACATGTCTCGCCATTGTTTCTGAAGAAGCAAGGATTCAGGACTCCCATATATCAACTGGCACCGGCCACTTCGAATGTCCTCCTGGTGGCCTTTGCCAAGTTACAGGGGCGAGAGTTCAAATTTGGTTGCCTCGTTTACCTGGTCCTCCATAAGCGCAATCAGTGGTGAGACAACAATCACCATGTGATTGGCCGAACCAGAGTTAGGATTTTTTAGCTCGCGAGCTAACGAGGAGTTTCCTAGGCTGAACCATGGCTGCAAATTAAATTTGCTACTACTAGGGTGCGCCTAGATTTCAAGGCTAGGTCCCCAGAGGATGAATCATTACAAGTTCTTCTGATCTTTGTCTTACACCATGAAATTGAGCATTGTTTTGGTTGTCAAGCATCAACTTTAAGAAGTGGATGCATTCACACTGACGTTCACAACTACCATTTTGAAAGCTTGGCATATTGTCCACCGCCATCTTGGCTTTTACTCAATTCCACCTTGTATTTTGGAACCGTTAGTGACCACTGTCATGTTAGTATATTACAAGACCCCAATAGATTACTAATGAGCGCATCGATACATGGCTAAGCTCATCATCATCGAGGAAGAGGAAGCGGAGTTTAATCTAGTCAATGGTTGGCAACTGCTGTTTTTAAGAGATTAACACGTGGGGCATTTACTTCCATATTCTATTTCAACCTACAAAACGTAACAATCTCTTATGCTTTTGTAACTACAGGTGGTATTTCAGGCATCTCACCGAAATCACATGAATGAAAACGCTTCCAGAAGAAGTGGAACTGGAATTGAAATGAAATGCTGACAAATTTGTAGGGTTTTAGGACTTATTCCTGACCCTATTTTATTTGGAGAGGCCATTTGTCATCTGAAGCAACAGCTGATTGGTGAGTTTTACGTCAGGACCATGAAAATATACCAAAATATGATAATAAAGTTCAAAAAACCTGCATCACTCTAATCATTAGTGATAATTATAGTTCCTGCCATTAATGTCATATCCATTTAGAGTTTGTTATTTAAATATGTCAATCAACCAAACTAAATTACACATTTAAAATAGGGACGCACCCTCAGGGACTTTTAGGAGCGTTGAAGTAAAACATGAATGACAGTTGTATTTCTCATTCAAATTAATATGTGCCATATTTGTTTTCTAACATCAAAATCGTCCAGGTGGGGCTGATTTTGAGTGTGTCCCTTTTTCTCCTCTGTTTGTTTTCTTTATCTACTTACCTACATACGGCATCGGCCTATCTCTGTTCAGCAGCCTGACCCTGTCAATATGATTATCATGCAGTGTTTGTCTCTCTGCGCTGGGAACATCTTACCAGCTCCTTTCCAGCCTAATCAAAGAGCACATTTTAAATTTACTGAAAAACCTTGAAAGAATGACCTCGGGGAGGCAGATTGAGAAAGAGGGTCGGCGAAAAAATGTGAGGGGATGGCAGACTTCAAAGGTGACATGACGTAAAATATAAAAAAAGGGAATAGACAAAGAAAGATTTGCAGACGTCGATGATGTAGGGAGGGAAGATGAGGAAGATGGCAGGGAGGATAATGAAAGGACGAAGAGAAAAATGTGAGGATGAGATGGAGCAGAGAGCAGCAGTGCATCCCTGTGTGTGATCTGAAGAGGGAATTATTTCCATCGCACTCTCAGACCTCTCTCCATCTTTCTACCTATCCTTATCTGTGTCACAGCCTTTTTGTCTGTGCCCACGTTTCTCTACATTTGCCTTTATGTTTGTCTCTCGAAAGTGTCTTTAAATCTATATTTGGATACAAAAACATCCAATCAGCAACACATCAATAAAAGACAAATTAAAGTGACTGTAAGCTGCAGTTAGATTTGGGGTTTTCACATGTTTGCAGCCATGTCTCTGTCTCCCCGTAAAATATCAAGACTGGTTTCTGTTAGATTCATTTGGGAAAGCTCTTCCAGTAAGCTGCCGCAGCTTTACATACATGCTCATCCATATAGTTCTCTGTAGTATTTAGGAGATGCAGTTTAATAACTTAAATGATACTCCAGTCTTAAATGTTCTCTTTATGACGCTAAACTTACTGAAGGCTGCCTTTTTTTCAGTTTATCTGTGTAATTTGGTCTATGTTTTGTGAACCTGGTGGGTGTTTACCTTATGGCACTGTGTTTCTGTCATTTCTTTAGGGTTAGTGTTTGGTTAACTAGGATTACTGTTATTGTTAAATGTTGTAACGATGTGTGCAAACTATATCAACCTGTTTCAAACTTTAAATATGAGCTGTAAAAGAGCCACAAGTTGTTTAAAGTAGAGTCCTTTTGTTCCAGCCCTCTTAAAAGTCCCAATAAATATGTCCTATTACATGACCTATTGACCTGTCAGTTTACTGAGCCAATGAATAAAAATGGAGGTCGATAGCGAGCAAAGCTTTAATTATTGGCTAATTACAACACCGTAGCATGTAGGAAGCAGTTTGTGTGGGTTCTACCTTGTTGAAAGTTAAATTCCATGCAGTAGGGTACATGGTCTTAAAACACTCAAACAAATTAGTGTTACTTCAAACCAGGAACACGTGATTGAACCTAACCTTACTGTGAATTTCTTTGCATGTCATGTCATGCCTCTGAAAGTTCTCTGAACATTTGTTATGGTCAAAATGTTCATTTTACAACCATTATATTAAATATTTGTTTGAAGATAGACAATATAAGACTTCTCTATCATATACCAGCAGTATTTGCGCTTTAATAAAACCTTTGACACCTGGATTTTTCTTTGAAAGACCATCAGGAATTATTTATATGTATTTTATATTTTTTCTTTAAGGTTTTGGTTTCGACTTTTTCTCTTGGATTCTAGAAGGGAAGCAACTGTTTTGAATTTATTGCAAAATACCAATGTTTAAAATAATGAGCGATACCAAAGCCAATGTGTATTTTGTTTTTTTATTTTGTTTTGCTAGCATTTATTCCCCTTTGGTTTTAAAAACCCCTCTATTATTACATTATAAATTAACTGTTGTAAAGTCACTCAACATTTTATTACACTAGCTTTGAATGAGCACAACTTCATCATTCTTTCATACCACTTCATTTAAACAGCTTTAATATAACCCCTAGTTTGCCCTTTCAGGCTGCTATACTACTAAATTAGATGATTTTTTCAGTACTTCATTTTGTGAAACATAATAATGTAATTAAATGTAAAATTAAAAATGACATTTGATGCAACCCAACTGATAAACATCGCCAATACTCGGATAAATCAGTACGATAAATTGCTGCATGCCTGTATTTTACTAATTTACTACTTTAAGTCGGTTGAAAAGGACCAGACTCTAAATTGTAAAGGACATGATCCTTTTCAATAATCAGATGTATATTACTTGAAAAAAGTCAATCTTCTGTCTCTTTCTGTGTTCTAGTGACAGTACCATCAGCGATACAGGACTGACCTTTCCTCAAAACACACATTCCCATCTCGATAAATGCTGTAAAACCAAAAACTGCATTGATTTGGATCCATGATCCTTGTCTGCTTTATGTTCACTGTCATGCGTTTCCACAGACACACACTGGCTGAACTTGAGCCCTGTTTGTGTATGTGTGCATATTTCAGTGTGTGTTCATGGAAGCATACGGGAATGTGCCCATGGTTGTGTGCGACTGTTCCGTTTCCAGCAGTAGACTCTTAATAGATGCACAGCATATGTCAGACAAAACAGGCCCATCTGCCTTATCACTGAGGTAATTGCATTTTTCAAAGTGACAAGGGCCGATGCATAATTCATCATTACGTAAAGCACAACGAAGCCAAACAGGCAGCGCGTCAGCCAGCTTCACTGCAGGTAGGACAGAGGCGGGCTCATAGATGGGGAGATTTTTCAGACAGCAAGACATGAATGTGTTGGGAGGTGATATTTAAAATCCGAAAGGCTGTCATCGCGCCGTGTGCCTGTGTCTGTGTGTGTGTGTGTGTGTGTGTGTGTGTCCATGTGTGTGAGCAGGTAGGTCATCATGTTAACAGGACAGCCTATTTCTCTCTGCGCTCCCCTCAGGCGTTCTTCCTCCACTCATCTTATTATATTGTGTTACTTCCAACCTCTGCTCCTCTCTCTCTTTCCTGTCTGTCTCATTCTCTTTCCAACCCCTTTTTTTTCAACCTTCATTTCACTTTGTAATTTTTTTTATTTGCTTTCACTGACTTGTCTTGTTTTCAAGCATTCCACTCTGCTTCCCGACATGTTTAGCTATTTCCGTCTCACTTTTGTTGTCACTTGCTCTCACCGAGTTCTGGGTCTACCTGTAAAACAGAAGTCCTGTTCGGCTGGTTAATATCATAGTCAGTTCCAAGCAGTATCACATAAAAACATGCATCTAAGTTTATGTGAATGCACTCCGGGCCGTAAAAATGCATCAATGCGAAAAATTAAACCTCCCAATCAAGCCCCATTTTGTTATATCCCTTGCATGTTTTAATATCCTAATCCATATGCAAATGATTGAGTCTCCTGGGTTTCCAAGTTCATATATTAATTTGCACATTTTAATATGTATTTTAATGCAAATCAGAAAGTTCATTTGATACAAAAGTGTCCTTTTTTAAAGACCCGCGTCTCCGTCTGTCTTCCAACATACAGCTCCAGAAAAAAATAAGAGACCACTTCAAGTGTTTCTTAAATCTTTATTCTACATGTATAGCAGCCATTCCAATGTCTGTTGAATTCCAAAACAGAGACATGTTGTCAGTAGTTTATAGAATACAATAAAAACATTTTTAAAAATCATTTAACTCAAAGTCATACCTATAAATAATAAAACAAGAGAAAATGATAATGCTGAAGTGGTCTCTTAATTTCTTCCAGGGCTGTATACCGGGATCCAATTATGCATAGAGCTCTCTATTATAAGCACCCACACAGGTAATCTACAGGTATTACAAGTAACAAGTATTTGATACACTGCCGATTTTGCAGGTTTTCCCACTTACAAAGCATGTAGAGGTCTGTAATGTATATCATAGGTACACTTCAACTGTGAACGATGAAATGTACAACAAAAATCCAGGAAATCACATTGTATGATTTTTAAGTAATTCATTTGCATTTTACTGCATGACATAAGTATTTGATACATCAGAAAAACAGAACTTAATATTTGGTACAGAAACCTTTGTTTGCAATTACAGAGATCAGACGTTTCCTGTAGTTCTTGACCAGGTTTGCACACACTGCAGCAGGGATTTTGGTCCACTCCTCCATGCAGATCTTCTCCAGATCCTTCTGGTTTCGGGGCTGTCACTGGGCAATACGGACTTTCAGCTCCCTCCAAAGATTTTCTATTGGGTTCAGGTCTGGAGACTGGCTAGGCCACTCCAGGACCTTGAGATGCTTCTTACAGAGCCACTCTTTAGTTGCCCTGGCTGTGTGTTTTGGGTCTGGTCATGCTGGAAGACCCAGCCACGAGCCACCTTCAATGCTCTTACTGTGGGAAGGAGGTTGTTGGCCAAGATCTCGCGATACATGGCCCCATCCATCCTCCCCTCAATACGGTGCAGTCGTCCTGTCCCCTCTGCAGAAAAGCATCCCCAAAGAATGATGTTTCCGGCTCCATGCTTCACGGTTGGGATGGTGTTCTTGGGCTTGTACTCGTCCTAGTTCTTCCTCCAAACACGGCGAGTGGAGTTTAGACCAAAAAGCTCTATTTTTGTCTCATCAGACCACATGACCTTCTCCCATTCCTCGTCTGGATCATCCAGATAGTCATTGGCAAACTTCAGATGGGCCAGGACATGCGCTGGCTTGAACAGGGGGACTTTGCGTGCGCTGCAGGATTTTAATCCATGACGGCGTAGTGTGTTACTAATGGTTTTCTTTGACTGTGGTCCCAGCTCTCTTCAGGTCATTGACCAGGTGACCGTGTAGTTCTGGGCTGTTCCCTCACCTTCCTCATGATCATTGAGGCCCCAATAGGTGAGATCTTGCATGGAGCCCCAGACCGAGGGAGATTGACCGTCATCTTGGACTTCTTCCATTTTCTAATAATTGCGCCAACAGTTGTTGCCTTCTCACCAAGCTGCTTGCCTATTGTCCTGTAGCCCATCCCAGCCTTGTGTAGGTCTACAATTGTATCCCTGATGTCTTTACACAGCTCTCTGGTCTTGGCCATTGTGGAGAGGTTGGAGTCTGTTTGATTGAGTGTGTGGACAGGTCTCTTTAATACAGGTAACAAGTTCAAACAGGTGCAGTTAATACAGGTAATGAGTGGAGAACAGGAGGGCTTCTTAAAGAAAAACTAACAGGTCTGTGAGAGCCGGAATTCTTACTGGTTGGTAGGTGATCAAATACTTATGTCATGCAATAAAATGCAAATTAATTACTTAAAAATCATACAATGTGGTTTTCTGGATTTTTGTTTTAGATTCCGTCTCTCACAGTTGAAGTGTACCTATGATAAAAATGACAGACCTCTACATGCTTTGTAAGTGGGAAAACCTGCAAAATCAACAGTGTATCAAATACTTGTTCTCCCCACTGTATGTAACACAAGTGTGGGTTCAAAGGGTGATTAACAACATTTACCATTACAATAACTAATAATAAGTTCAATAAACCATACAGATACTATAACTCAGAACAACAAGAAGCATGCAGGTATATTCACTTCAAGTAAGACAAATCATTGTAGGTGCTGGTGCATCAGTTTCAAATGGGATAAAGCTTTTACAAGTACTACCATTTTGTGTGTTAGATTTAATGACCAAGTTACAAGTGAAACAGGTGTTTTCCGTCTATGGATGATGTGTAGACTTTATTCTGTCCTGATATCAATGGGGAGCTCCGCCCACCATTTTGGAGCCAATAGCAAAAAGGCGTGTTTTTATTGAAGGGTACCTGGGTCCCACTTGTACTGAGTGTGTAGCAAGCCGATTGGCTAATGTATGGCCAAGTCCTACATGTAGTAGGGACCAGATCCATTCACGGCATGGTAGGCCAGGGTCAGACAGACAAAATAAACATATAAGATTAATGTTAATAATAAATGTCCATAAATGTGCTTGTAAATCTTATTTAAAAAAACATCTTATAACTCTGAAAACAATTATTTTTAGTTGTACGAGGGAGGGGCAGAGCTCTCTTAATTTGAGCTGATGTGGACATCATTTCTCTAAACTGCATTTAATTTAAACCTAAAATGAGCTTGATTGATAGCTATGTAGGATCTTTTGAAACTGGCGGATGATGTAATCCAACTCAACATGTAGCGTGTATGCGATGTGACAATTCAGATTTCTGATTGATGACACATTCTGAGTCAACCATTTTCTACAGAATTGAATGTTAAAAGTAATGCAGATGCACTTCTTTTGTAAACGCCTCGGGCTCATATACTGTAGGCATGAATACTCCCAAATATGTCCGGTGAAAGTTTTCCCAAATTGGAAATCCAGTTTTTCTGTGTTTATGTCTAGCATGGTTTTTACCAGCCACTGTTTTCCCGAAAGGCGATACCTACACCATATCACACACATTTTTCTGCATCCACTGTATTACACCTTTAGTGCAGAGATTTTCAGATCACATCATAGGGTTTGTAATGAGACAGGCTCCTGGCAGCCCCCCACCCCCCCCCCACCCCCACCACCACCCAATGTGCGTTCGTGCGTGTGCATATTGTGATTTGCATTGTTATTGGTGCTGTGTTGTACCCTATGAATGCCAATGTGTCCGATTGCATATCAGCTCACTATCTCTGTGTATTGCCTCGTGGTTTATCTCTTTCATCCTGTTGTCTTTACCAATTTTTTCCTCTGTTGTCTCTCCATTGCTCGGCCCCAGCCTCCCCTCTCCTCCTCCTCCTCCTCCTCCTCCTCCTCCTCCTCCTCCTCTTCGTTTCAACCCATACCCGCTGTTTCCTCCCTCTGCACGTCTCTCAGCCAATCTCCCTCGCACCACGCTCTGTCAGCAGGACTGAGAGATGAAAAGAGAGAGGGAGGGAGGGAATGATGGTGAATAAAGAGGAAGAGAGGTGGACAGAGAATCAGAGGCATTAAGACTGAAAAGAGAGTGATATGGGATATAGTGACTGACACAGGTGAGATGGAAGAGGAGGAGGAGGAGGAGGAGAGACAGATGAATAGCTAGATAAAAGAAAGTAGGACTGAATTAGCACTCATTCTGCCTCCCTCCGTCTCTGCCTGCTTGTTTCTTGCTCTCCTTACAGTATCACCATCTACACATCCATCTCCACTGCACAAAATGCTCAAATGCTGCAGTTAATGCTCCGAGTATTTCAGTTTGACTTCATTACATCCACCGAAATGCAACTAATTAGACACAAATGTCTAACTACAAATGTATTTTCCAGGAAAATAAAATCAATGTTTTGTTTCCAACCATCACAATATACCACGTACTACTGACGCCTCTGCATGGATGTGTACTAACTGATGGCACATTTAGAATTTAGAGTGCAGTGGCCAACTGACTACACTTTGGAAGCAATTTGAGGTTTAGTGTTGCAGACACACATGGAGAACTGTAAATGCAGTGTTCATTTGAAAGGGGCCGTAACTTTCTTGCCGCTACAGGCACCTTTACTGTAAGGGTTTAGAGTTGCACAACACAAAGACACATATTCATCTTCATTTTGTGACTGGAAACGTGAATTGTATTCCCTGTTCCAAAAACACTGGATCCTACATTTCCCATGACGCAACCTGATAGAATATTTATTTTTGTTCAACTTGCTTTGTAAATGCCTATATCTATCAAACTTTCCATTTTCTGTTTAGAATCTGTAGATGTGTGGGTTGGGGTATTTTTTGTATTATTTTTTTGACTAAATAGGATGTACAAAAATATTTTAAAAAAATCAAATTCAATATTTGTTTAAATTGTTGAAATGTGTGAGAAGAGTATTGTTAGTTGCAAACTAATTAGATTCATTATTGCAGTGTGTTCCTCCTTTAAATGATTTGAAACTTCTCTTAGACACAATTAAAAATAAATTAACTCTTTCCTCCCTAAATAGCGTTCCTGATTATATATCCCGCAATTAACCATTCATCTCTTTCTGTTTCTAGATGATTTATTATCTTGAGAAGTGTAACTCCTTCCTCGTCTCACTTCTTCTCTCTCGCTCAGTTGCCCCTGACAGCCACATTGAGTTTCTCCTCCTCCCGTGCTTTGTACTGTCGTTCATCATAAGTGTCATTCACTTCCTCCTTCCACATGGCACAACATCTGTTTGGGAGTGTTGAACTTGCCTTGCTAAAAAGCGTTCCCATAAACCCTGCGATGAGAAGCCTGGAAGCAGTTTCACCTCTTTAGTCCGGTGTCAATTCACATGCAGCCATGAAAACTTGTTTAATAAAATGTTGGCATGAACCTTTAATCATCAGCTTTAAAGAACTGCTGTGGCAAGAAAAGCGCAGGTACAAGAAATAACTCAAATGATGGAATCACTCAATGTAGGTGTCCCAGTAACCAATGACAACAAGCTTGTATGTATCATAATGGACTGCTGTATCCTAATTGGTATGCAGTGTTAATTAGTGCTATTAGATGCACCTGTGATCTTTGACACGTCTAAATAGCTGCAGTGAAAAAGCTCTGTAGCTCATTAAAAGGTGCAGGTTAACGGATCGTAATGTCATGTTAGCAAATAGGAATTCCAGACAATAAACATAAAATATCTTATTATTAGCAAGGCAGTAAACAGACCTAGTACTGAGTGTGGACTGGCTCCTGGTGAAGAGGCCAGTTCCTCTATTGATCGAACCCTTTTCCGACAGGCCAAAGGAACATAAAATGCAATGTCAAGAGGCAAAAGTCCATTTATCAGTCCAAGACAAACCAAACAATTTCTGCAAATATTCACTCAACGTACAGAGAGTTAACTTTATGGGTTGCACTTCTGACATCAAAGCATCAACCACTGAGCAGGGTTGGTTGGGAGGGTTACTTTAAAAAAGGTGTTATTTTAGTTACATCTGAAAAAATGTAATCAGTAAGCCTTTATAAAAGAAAAAATGTAAAGAAAGAATCAAAGTAGCATTAATCAAAACCCAAAAGAACCATCAGGCAGTACATATACCCATAATAAACAAAACAAATTGTAGCATTGAAATCCTGCTGGTTATCCCCATTCTTTTGAAATGTACCATTAATCTGATTATGCATTTATTTTTACTCTAGGGGAATGCGGTTACCGTTCTTTAGTGCTCTTATTATGTAATACACTAACTACATGTAACAGTGTTACGTGATCAGGACAATAAACTGTTTGTTATTTCCTCAGCCTTTCACTGAGATGTTATGAACAATCTCAGAGAGGAGGACCAACAGAGCCAAATCTCTCAGAATTTCTGCGACACCACTGTCTAACTTGTGATCTCCAAAGATCAATGTTGTTTCTATTCATTGTATGAATTCAAGAGCATCTATGTCTTTACCTATGTAAGGGTCCCAGAACGAGCTGGAAGTTAAGGGCCATAGAAGCTGTATGCCCCTACTCTGCAGCTCTGAGGCAATCTGTAATTTAGATTAGCTTGATAGCCTACGGCCCTGTCTGCATAGGGTCTCTTTTTGGCATAAAGGCTCTGGAAGGGAGCTGGGCAGAGCCTCATCCCAGCATTTCATTAAAAATCGCTCCCAGCGCCCAGCAGGCAACATCCAGTGTTGGCCCGCCCGATCTGCTCAGGAAAATGGGCTTTTTGGTCTTTGTTATGATGAGTTTTTGTATGACATATTAAGAAAAAACAAGCTGCGCCTTCCTTTTTTAAATTGAAATTTTAAATCTCCAGTACTTTTCGGAAATGTATGTGTATATATATATATATATGTATATATATATACAGCCCTGGAAAAAAATAAGAAACCACTTCAGCTTTATCATTTTCTCTTGTTTTACTATTTATAGGTATTTTTTTGAGTTAAATTATATATATTTTTTAATTGTTTTCTATAAACTACTGACAATTTTTCTCTGTGTTGGAATTCAACAGACACTGGAATGACTACCATACATGTAGAGATAAAGATTTAAGAACAATCTGGAGGTGTCTCCTGCACATTCCACAGCTGTATATGATGTCTTTTTAACTAAAAGTATTTGGAGCATCCACACAAAAGAAAAAAGACGCTGGGTGCATCACTTTTTCTCAAGGCGGCCACATCATGTGCTCTTTCCTCATTGAAATGTTTGGTAAAGCACGCCTACACAGGTCCATAAAGGTATGAAAGCAGTCTCTGCCTGCTTTAATGTCTCAGGGTTCACAGAGCGGATGCCCTGAACACATAGGAAACCATCAAGTAGATCTTAATGGTTTCCTTGTAGATGTAAATGTGGCGCAAAGTAATTTATGATTCAGTCGACATCACTTAATATGGGGGAGCTTTGTTAATTGTGTGTATGTGTGTGTCTTTGCATGATGTGTCGAAAAAATCTGAACCTGGTGCACTGAAGTGCCTGTGCTTTGAAGAGCTGCTGTGTTGATTTGGGAGGCTCTGTCCCTGCTTGTAAATTAGATGAAGCCTGCATGGCATTATGAGGATTATAATTAAACGGCATGAAAATCAGCCGAGAAACGATTCTTCAAGTCATCTGACATTATTAAAAGGCATCAAAGAGGCAAGTGTTGCTTGGATGTTTGTTTGCTCGTAGGAAACAAGCAGGTGTTCCTGTGATCCGGCACACAACCGAAAAAAAACAAACTGGAACAGTTTCTTTGTTGTCAAAAGACTGTGTTGTGCTCAAAGACGACTCCTGAACAAATCCGTGGCATTCTGATGCAGGGAAAATATTAAAATAGCACAGTTTTAGCAAACAAAGGACCTCACTTCCCACTGGTTCAATTCAACATTGTTGCAACTCAATCTAATTCTCTGTTTGTGTCTGGCAGATGGCGATGGCTACCAGGATCACATCCTCCCTGTGTGTTTGGATCCCGCCTGTCTGCAAAGTGCCATCTTCATGGCCAAGTCTGGCTCGGAAAAGGTACATAACCACAATTACACTTGTGCTAAAAGTCATTCCAATGGATATGTTTGGGTTTCAGCTCGCTCTTCTATGAACTGGTCTTCACCATTCTACTCTACCATTTTGTATAACCCCACAGTGTATTACTCTGCTCTCTGTTCTTACCTTTGGTTCAACTCAGCCTCTGGGACACTACTTTGTTCTCTGTAATTCTCTTCTGATTAGTACAACACTTTTCTGTTCCACTGCCCTCTTTTCTAATAGTTCTTATAACATGCTCAGAGGAATCCAAAAATCACTTTTGAAAGGAGAGAGGACGCTCATATTATATCCCTCCATCCACAATTACCTCTTCTTTTCTGCTTCAGTTTACCCCTGCCGTTGCTACTAGATTTGACACTTTTTTTGGTGGTTGAACAAAAGTTGTTGACAGTGCTAACTACCTGTTGCTTTTGTTTGTAAAATCTCTTTTGGGGTAACAAGCATGCTGTGCCCATACTGGAAGGTCGAGTTTAAAAAGGCCATATTATGCTTTTAGGGGGTTTCCCTTTCCTGTAGTGTGTTATATTGGTTTGTGTACATGTAAATGGTCTACAAACGCTGAAATCCCAAAGTTCCCTCCAGAGGGAGTTTCACTCCCACACGCTCCAACCCTTCCTGGAATGCCTCCATTTGACTTCTTTGGTTAATGGTGCTATACAGTATATTGACACTTGAGCTTCTATTGGCTAGCGCTCCAACACATTGTACGTGATAGGGTGTTTACCAATCAGAGGGTCAATGGTTTAATCCTGTGTTCCTGAAGTCAACATTTAAAAGTGTTCTTGGGAAAGATATCCCAAATTGCTCTAGTAGGCACATCCGAAAAGCTTGTAGTCCTCGATGATTTGTTTTATGATGAATAGAGCCAATTGTAGCGTTTTCACATGTGTTTGGTAGTTTGCTCAGCTTATAATCACGCTTATACTCTGAGGTGGTACTACACAGAAGCGAAAATGACCTGGAACCAGAAGAAGTGAGTTGAGCCGAGGGAAGTCAGTTGAAAATGTTAGAGGTTTGCAATTACTCTCATGACTAAGACCGAAGAGGTCACTTAAAGGAACATTTGTTCAAAATGACCAATGCCATTTTTCTGGACTAAATCATCTTTATGTTATTAATGACTTAGTTCTCTTCTCTGAAGCCAGCCTCTCCAGGAGCTCCATGGCGATGCCAGAGCCCCCTTTCCTGAGTACAATAGCTGTCTATTTCAGGGAGGCATTAAACACATCAGACATCAGAGCGTCACTTGGTTCGCAAAGCCTTGCAAGACGGAAGTTACATATTTGCACACACAAACACATCCAATCCCATCCAAAATATACGACTCACAGAAGCAAATATATGTGCACGGACGTTCTGAGCATGTCTTATTAACACACACCTTCTCCACCACCACCTACGTAGCATCTTGTGTGATTCCTTTCAGTCACATCCTACCAGTTGGCAGGAGCTTTTCCTTCCTCTGCCACTGGAGAACAAGCTTCCTCTTTTTATTCAATCCAAAATAGAAATATTACAGGCTTATCTGCATGTCCGCCCCCACACACACGTGTGCGCACAAAAGATACACACACACACACACACACACAGCTGCGCACTCCCTGTGGACATGCTTTCTATTGTTTGCCTGTCAGCGGCAAAACAAAAAAAACAAACATATTGAAGGAAGAAGTGAAAGGAGGAGGGTTGAAGGAAGGGGATGGGGGGACAGAGATGGGAGGACTTATCTGCACTGATGGATGAAGTGAACACATGTTGTGTTTCTTGTCACTTTGTGTTTGAGAGACAGTCATCACTGTCGAATAGTAAGAGAGGCGGGGAGGGATGGGTGAGGAAGAAACCAGGCTCTATCTAAGCATCTCCTGCTTTCACGGAGGGTGGGATAATAATAACCCACCAAAATGTTAACCTTCTTCAACAGAAGCCTACAGAGAGCCAGAAGGAACATGTACGGGGAAACAAATCAGGATCATAAATGGGGGGGAGGGTATATTTGGAAAACAAAATGTATTCACTATGGTCAAAGTTATTCTACCCCCAGTGCTAGGTCTTGTATTGGTCGTTTGCGAGCAGTTGCTGGCGCTTAAGTTTCTTTCCTGAATCTAGCAACTAATCTCCTAATGCTGAAATATTCTTCTGGCGGCAGGAAGTGAGGTGGCGTGACGGCGGCATGCGCTAGCTAGCTAATTGTTGTCCGAATTGTGGTCTGATGATCGATGAATTTGTGCCATGGTTTTTTGACATCTTGCATACCTCAGGTCTATGTTGAAAAACAAAATAACATATGGAGCAGCAAGAACTTTCCCCGTCCCACAAAAAAAAAACAACACTGAGACACTCACTGACTACATCCATTGCAATCTATGGATACAAAACCTGGACATACAACACATGCTTCGAAAGGGGTGGGGGAAAATGCACCGTACAAATGGGACGAAACAGGAGAAACAGAAACAGATACTGGCACGGTTTCTTGAAACGCTGACGGAACTTCTAGAAAGGTACAGTGGTTATTGGGAACAAATATCATAGTAAATACAATCATCATGGTGCAGTTGAGGAACATGAGGTGCAGGAAAGCCAGGAAAGAATGGCTGAAAAATATAAGAGATGAAATGCAAAGTGGCGGTGGAGTGCAAGAGGCTGGAGGGATATCGGAATCTTTGGAGGTGGGTGGTGTTGATCAAACCGCTCTGGGGCTACGGGAGTAACCTAACCTGACCCGACATAGATTTTTCCCAAAATAGTAGCTGTGATAGGGACTCTATTATAGAAAGTTTTGCAAGATCTTATGTGTCATTTCTTTTCTTTTTTTAACCTTTGCTTTGACTTTTCTCCCTTCCAGGGCTCCTCAGTAGCATACATGCACGTGCAGATGATATTTCTATCTACACCGCAGTATTGATGTTATGTGTTTATCATTGTTTGCGGTTTAAACACTCTTACACTACATGTAGGTGTTTAGTGTGGGTGTGTGGTTTCATTCCAGTGGAGCAGTTAGTAGCAGAAGTGATCTGCCCACTGACAATAACAGAGGAGGTGGAGGAAAAAGAGGAGGGAAGAAGGGATAACATGGAGAGAAATGGAAACAGCTTGATTTTTGAAAAGAGGGGATTTGGAAAATTAGACCAAAAGTGGGATGAAAAAGGAGGCAAATAATTATTGCAAAAGAAAGAGGAGTAAGGAGAAAACGCTCTTTCTGTTGTCCCTTCGTCGCAAATCTTCAATGTACATCCCACCAGGGGGATTGAATGTGGGAGAAGCAGGAAAGATGAATGGAGAAACAATAGGACTAGTGATATGTATACAGGCAAAGACATGATGAGATGCCTTCGGGTGTGAATGGAGTCCCGCTGAGTAGAAACTGGTGTGTATCTATAGTTCATCTCCAAACGGCAAATCATTTTTTTCTTCCCGCGGTCTCAGCCACAGCTCTGCCTCTACCTCTGCAGCAGCTCTGGGCCTTTAGTTCATCATTTTGAAGGAAAACGCATGGGGGGCTTCCAACAATCTCTGCGCTTCATTCACTGACGTTACAGACACACGCACCACACACACGCACGCACACACACACACTGATCACATTTATTGTGCTTTGCAGCGACTCCAACATTCTGTTTGACAATTGGATATTACTGCAGAGCATAATGTAATGGTGTGTCTGTGGGTGTAATACATGTCAATGACTTTGAGACAGAGGAAAACAAACACAAATAGATTAAGCTTTATTTTCATTATTTGAAAGGAAAGAAGAACAGAACATTTATGTGTACACTATTGTTGAAACCAATCCCAAAATGGCTTCACAAATACATAGTTGCTAAACTAACCACTGTCCAAAAACATCAGACCACCACACACATTCTTCCACTGAATATTTGTTAGACTTTTAATCATTTAATTAAAGCATCCTGAAATTCCCCCTAGGGTTTAGAAAGGTTTAAACAATCTTAACTTATCTTAATTTCTTGACATCATTACAGAACAGCACAGAGCACATAGTTGCATACTGAGTTGACTTAATTTCATTTCCAGCCATTATTTTATGTATTTCCATATGCTGTAGTTGGTGTACTTGGTGAAATGGGTTCAAGTAAATCAAATGGAGAAATACGCAATCAGTGAAGCAGACCTTATCCTTCTTTCTCCGGAACACACACTTTCTTTGGTTAAAAAAAACTAGTTATGCATCCAACATATTTTATAATATGTATAGTTGAGGTTTTCTTGCCTATACCTAATTACTTCAATATCTACAAGAATAACAATACATCCTACAACATTTCAAAGAATATAGTATACTGTACATATCTACTTTATTTGTCATAGGTAATATTACATATACTGTGAATAATATCTGATATTAGCCCCTTTCTCACCTTTGGCATGCAATTCTCAATGTCTAGATAAGAAAAAGTAATTGTCTATGCAATGTGTAAATAAACACAGAATGTTTTGTGAGCTGATTGGCCAGTAAATAACAGTAGAAGTAGTAACATACACATCATCACATCTCTGAATATTTTTGTACATTTCTCTAATATAATGCCTCCTAAAAAATATGCAAATATTTTAAATAGTATACTGCATTTTTTCATATTCATTGTACTTTCAAGTTTTTAGTTTGTACATCTATATTCCTTGTAAATATGTTCTTTATTTGTGTTATGATGTTAGGTTCAACCAAACTTATTTCCTTAAATTGTGTTTATGTTTGCACCATTTTACACCAAAGCAAAGCCCTTGTATGAGTAAATCTTCTCTGCAATAAACCCGAATCTGATACAGTGGGACAAAATCCACCTTGCAATATAAAGTATTAACAGCTAGCAAGTTTCCCCTCATAAATAGTGATTTGAAATGGCACCAATCCATTGTATCTCTTCCCGTGAACTGGGAAACCATGGTGGGACAAAGATGCTTAGAAAAGGTTGAGGCAGGTTCTTTTGATATCCTTCAGCCGAGACACACTGACCTCCCTCTAAGCTTTTCTTATTACTGTGCTTATACTTCTGTGCACTTTCCTGTTTGTGTAAAGTCAACACACCCCTCAGAAACATCATCACAAATGCAGGACACACATACCGCCCCCATGAATACAGAACCAGCTACCTACTGTTGCTGCCCAGACGCTGTAAGGGCAGTCAGTGTGAGCCAGACAGCCTCCTCCCAGTCATTCCAGTCCGCTGGTCAGTCAGTGGTCAAAGAGGTGACACTAACAGCAGGTAGCACTGTCCCCACCCTGCCCAGCTGACACAGAGACATATGGTCTCGCTGCATCTCTGGCTCGTACTTTGACTTCATTTTTCTGGGGGAAAAACTATGACCTCATTTACACCTGCTAACAAAAAGCCATCTGTAGCTGCGATCGAATATTCAAAATCAGGTCCCAAGTTTTTTCCTAAACACTCTTCCTTAATCTCAGTGAAATACATCATGGGATAAAGGAAAGATGGGAAGAAGTATTCTTCGCTGTCTCAGGGTGACATAATGTGGATGTGCCATCGAATGTTATTGGTATGCGTGAAAACTACAATTTTATAACTCATAGAGAAATCGAAATTCCATGTTTTGCAACATGTGGCTTACATCTTAGGCCTTTAAATGTACTATAGTTTTAAAGCAACACTATGAATTTTGAGTTCAGATCATTTTACAGTAATAAGAATAGCGTTCATCGTTCACATTTTTGAGAAATGTGAACGATGAACGATGAATGAAATTTTAGAAAATGTAAAACATATAAGTACCTTAACACGATTACGCATAAGATGGGAAAGGCTCAATAAGTACCGTTTCTCACATGAGCCGCTAATGTCCATCACAGGCGGTTCTTTCTCTAGACAGCTGAATGGTGCGAGACTTTAAAAATTGTGGCCATAATGAAACTTGGAACAATATTATCTCCTTTAATTTCTTATAGGACGGTCCAGTATATCCTATGTTAAACGAGACGGTAAGGTAAGCTTTGAAGCTTAGCACATTTCAACAGCGCTTTTCATGGCTGCCACATTGGTACTCCCAGGTCATTTTGCTCCTTTGGGAACCTTAGTAGACAAAGATGAGTATTCAATCTCAACCTTTGATTTTAGATGAATATATACTGTAGCAATGCAAGGTGTAATTGAACTCCATAGTAATGCAGTTGCAGAATACATACAGATAAATCCCCCTCTGATGTTCAAAAAGATACATTCTAAAGGTTAGAAGTATCATCATGTTTTTGTGGTATGTCACCACAGGGAGTTGGAATAATCATTGAAATTGTATGAACCTTTACACAATATGTGCTTTTGTCGGGAGTGGAAGTCTCCCACCATCTCTAACTGCACTGCATACTTAGTTAGAGAAGAGTAGATTAAAATCAGAATACAAACATAAAACCACAGGATGTATATAGAATGATGTGTAATTACTTAAGTTGTGCTCAGTGAAGCCGAGTATTCATACAATTACTTTCTACATTGCACACTAAAGAGATTTGGGAAAGGGAATCTTAATGTCTGCATTAAATCCATGGGCAGCCGCCTACACTTTGACACACACTTGATGACCAGTTTGGGAAAACAAAGAGATAATGACAGAATTGAACACCACACACTTTACAACAAAGTTGATGTGAGCAACACACAGTAGAATTTTGGACACTAAATATTCAGGTGCACAGGTTTTGAAACTGAGGCTTTCCTCCCCAGACTGGTGTGGGAGTGTTGAAGGAAAGTGGGCGGAGCTAAAATGTTGTCTCTTGCTTTCTGCAATTTATCTCGGAAATCGCTCCAATGTTTGGAAATCCATAAATCAGCTTTGGAAAGCATCAACAAAAGACACTCCTTTTATAATACCGGGACTTTTAAAAGTGTTCTTCAGTATCAATGTGATAGCTGTCTACAATGAAAACAGTTCTAAAGGCTGATCAGGCATAGTTTACAGTGCAAGTTTGAGAAGATGCTACAGTATCTTTAAGGGGTTGCAATTATCTTGATTTGGTCTCCGGATGTGTCCCACGCTAGATCCAGCAACAAGATAGCTTATATTAGCTTATCAACTGGAGCCGTGCTACCATCCTCCTTCTGACAAAAGGACATTGAGACGTTCCATGATTAAACAAATAGACATGATCCAACTGGATAACGAAAGCATGGATTCAAAAATTATTAAAGCAATGAAGTACCAAGGGTACAAGTACCATAGGGCTTTGGGATTTAAGAATTCTTACTGACAGAAAATGTGTAGAAATATTATAGTAGCACATTAGGTGATGATAAATATTTATTTGGGTAGACTATTTTAGACATTGCATCCCCTAAAATGCCCTTATTCAACGCCACAATCCAAAATGTGCTCTTGTCTACAGCAATACAGGCATTACTTTTACTTTGCCTGTTCAGTCCCCTCCCTGCTGTCTCTTAGTGCATGTTGTAATGTGATAGGTATTATAGTCATTACATCAGTGTCCTCATAGAAGCCTCTGCTTCAATGCACACCAGTTTTTTTTTGTTTGTTTTTTACATTTTATTTCCCTAAGGCAGCCTTGTTGTCTTTCGATGTTTCAAGCACCTCTCCACATCACCCTGCAACCCCCCACCCCCAACACCTCCCACTGCAGGCCGCCCACATTTTAATTTCTTGGCCTAATGAAGCGGGAGCCCTCACCGGCATGTTGAATCAATGGGAGTCTGCAAGCATGCTGCCGCTTTTACACTTTAGTCATCAGCAAAGCCAGGAGAGTGATTTTATGTCAGGAGCTCAGTGTTCAGGCCCCTCCCGGTATTAATGTGTGTTTCTATACGCGCGCTTCCATGTTTGTGTGTGTGTGGTTACGCATGCAAGTGTGTGCACAATAAGCTGTCTGTACACGGCTGTGTTTTCCACCGCTGTTGGATAAAAAGCTATTCGTATGCGGGATCCATCCCTTCATTACCATTAAAAGTATCAGATTACCTCCCAAGCACAAATCCCATCAACGACTTCATCTCCATTAACTAGGTCATTTAGATGTCTGCCGCAACACGCACACCGTCACACTCATGCACGCACACATGGAATTCAGTGTTAATATGTTGACGTTTGAACCGACATTTGTCAGTTTCGAGTTATGAAGACTGAGGAGCGCTTTGTTCGACTGGGAGGAAGTTAGGCTGCAGATTAATATGTGAAGATATACACTTGATATTATTCAAATACTCTGTTATATTTAGTGATTAGATGTCAGAAACTTCCACTGCCACAGGGTAGGAGTAACCACCTCAGGATTTATTTGAAAAGTGCCTCTGTCAGGTTGGCTATTCCTCGTTACATCTCAAGTAAAAAAAAATCATTTGACCTGGTTAACATCCTCACATAGGCCCTTATGATTCCCTCAAAATGCCCAACACAATACTGCGGAGCAATAAAAACAAACACAGGCTGTCTTATCTTGCTGAGGAAAAATGATGTACGTTATTGTTCTGTTAATAAAGACCGATCTTATAACTTCCCCTATTGCGTTGGGCTCTGTAATATCGTCTGCTAATTTACCATCATTACTTTAAATCTCCCATCATCTGCTGTGGTTCTGCCATATGCTCTTGCAATATGATACTCACATATCCATGTTATAAGAATTGAAAAACACAATCAAGTTTATTACCAGGAAACTATATAATGTATAAATAACAGCACGAGACCCATGATAATGAAACACTTGTGCTTGTTTCGAGTTTAATGAATAAATAATTGGGCAGGTTCAATCTTGGACCGATGATTTCTGCGTTTTGGAATTTATTCATCATATATTTGATGAATTGCATGCATACAAGTATACGCATAGTAATTATAGTCTCCTCGTTGTAGCGCCTCTGAGACTTTCTTTATTTAACTTCATTTCATTAACCTCTGCTCTTATACCATGCTGCCTTCAGGTAATGAACATCTACTTATAGAATAGAATGGCTTTAATCATCGGCAATCATGCCATCACAGAGCCTCCAGACAACTATTTTACCTGATGCACATCAGACATTCTGCCTGTTTGTGTGCCTGCATTTCTGCGGTGTTGACTAGACGCTGTTAGTATTCTCCATGCCGTTCCCCTCTCCTTCTTTAATCAGCGAAAGAAAAGAAGCGACGGACAGTTCACTGATTGCCTCTGGGCCTCTACCAGCACAGCGGTCTGCTGATAAGACTGTCGACCAGCAACTCTGTCCCAAGAGAGGACGTCGAAAAGGACCCCAGTGTAAAGATAACCCACCAGTGAATTTATTTGCCATGGGGACTTAATATCAAAAAGAAGTTTGATGATGTATTTGCCATTTGAAACATGTCGGCGGACTCTGAGAATAACAACTCAGGCGATGTTATGGTTCCTAATTCCCATTAGATGAACGTCATTCCCAATTTAAAACCAACTTATCCTGCATGGACAGTGCATTTCTTATAACCATTAATATACACAGACTTTGGATTCAAGCGACATATCTTTTGGTTAGGGTTAGGGTTCTCTATAGGTGAGAATTTATTATCTTATAAGCATTCATTTTAGATCACGATTTAGATTCATGTACACATTCATCCAAACTTGATCCTGGTCTTTGATTTCTCTCTCTCTTTATCAACCAAGCCAATATATCTCTTGAAACTTAAATGTTGGCCCCTGGTGTTTTTTTTAAACTAAGGAATAATGGTCCCTCCTCTGTAAATGGGTCCAAGTGTGCTGTTTTGTGTGTTGGACAGTATACCATTATACGCGTCAATGTCAAGCACTGTGTTTACCAGCAGCAGCCTCTCTGATTTAGCTTTCTCTCTCTCTTAAGGATCTCGCTGCCGGCCACCACACAGTGGTCATTTCCAGCACTCCCATCCACTCTGAGCAGCCATAATCATAACCCAGCTTTACGCCCATATGGAAGGCAGGCAGCCTCTTAAAGCACATTGCAACATCACTCAATGGTCATTTAATGAGGGTTTGACTAGGCAGCGGGGCGTACAAGCTCAGAGCTAACTCTTATCCACTGAAAGACATTCTACCTGGTTTTATCACTCCCCTGCTTTTTAACCACCATCTGTATTTAGAGGAGGGTAATTACTATCGCCCTCAGCTCACTTCTGCACACTACAGCGAGACCCGTACTGGGTTGCAATATAAGAACCAAACGACACTCTTTCTTATCAGTGCCCTAAAACAGGTTATAGTACAATTAAAATTGATCCCTTTTGGCATAGCTCACCTGGTAAGGCTGGCGGACATTGTACCTGTTGCCGCAGACGTATGTCTGAATGCAGTCCCCTTACACAGGTCCTTTGTAAATCTATTTGTGGGTCTAAATGGGGTCGAAAATCGAATAAATAGATGACTAGATGTTGATGTTGATTTACAGCTGTACAACTCAAAAGCAGAAATAGCCTGTGTGCCATCATGGCTTTATAAGTTCAATTTCTGGAATTAGCTTAGGCGTAAAATAAAAAGATTTATGATATCCATGATCATTTCAATAAAAAAAAGGTTTTGACATATTAAGGAATTGTGTCTGGTTGTACAGGTAGCCCCTCTTTTAATTACAATTTATCTTATGCTTTAAGCCAAAGCAAACTTTAAACTTTAATACGGTATAAATGGCTGTAGAGCAATTTGAGGTTTAGTGTCTTGCACTTCGACATGTTGTTGAATTGGCACAATTTTTATGTTTTAAGTCAAAACAGCTTCTTTACATTCGGTGTTTGAGTCAAACAGCGATTATGCTAATTAAATAAGACTAATAAGATAGAAAGAATATAATAATTGCAAGTTGGTTGTTTTACCCAAGGATGAATGCAGAGAGGAAAGGCAGGAGTCATGTTTTGTAACGTTGATTATTTTTACTGTATTGCATTGCAGTTTCAACTCAAATGAAACTGAATGAAAAAACAATAGTTAATCAGACATCATATGTGTTTTAAAATGTGATTGTTTTATTTTGAAAAGGATTTAAGAAATTAGATTCAATGGCATCACTTGGCTACATCTTTTACGTGACCAGCACCTTGCCTGCCAACCCTACAAACAGGCCTCAGTGTGGTGAGTCTACATCAGTACCGGTGTTATCGTGCATGCACAGCTGGCTCAGGGGAAACTCACATCAGTGACATCATAGCTTTTGTGATACATTTTAAACTAATCAGTAATAGGCCGTGGTTGTCTTTTTCAGACATGCTGGTCGTATTAAGAGCAATTAGAGGCCATTCTGGTGAGAGCGAGTGTCTCTGGTGACTCCCCCCTGCACCTGCTCTCTCTGTTTAACATTCATGAATAGTTTAAACCCCCCCCCCCCAGCATCTGGCCCAACTCCTTCCTAGGATCCACACACACACACACACACACACACACACACACACACACACACACACACACACACACACACACACACACACACACACACACACACACACACACACACACAAACACCGGGATCTAAAGTGCCATTTTGCATCGTTGTGTGAATCTTGCAATCCAAATCAAGTTTTTCTGAACAGTTTTGAAATGTTATTGGAACAGTACCATAGGAAATGTACCCCAACACTGGATTTATTCAGTACTATGTTTTGGTTTCACCCTCTTTAAACTACCTTAAAGCTAGATTTGTATTTGTGCATTAATTCATTATTCATTTTAACAGTTACTTACCTGTATATAATTGTAATTGTATAATCCTTATGTGAAACAGTACTGTCCTGTTTTTCATTCTCACTCTGTTGCTGCTTAAACGGTTGCATTTCCCCTCAGGGATTAATAAAGCTACATCTTATCTTATCTTATATCTAATCTGCCATATTCACCAATACCGTATATGCTAATGGGTTATATATCGGATGACATATTGGCCTGGCTAATTCATCAAAAGTGTAACAGAACCTGATCTATCATTGCCAACAACACATCTCTAAGCGGTTGACCAATCACAACAGAGCTGGCGAGCTAACCACTTAGCATGAAATAAACACCTCAATGAAACCGTTTCGACAAAAACTGACATAAGAGACTGATGGCAGCATTTATTGCAGTGCAGTTGTTATTTCAATGCATTAGTTTAAACAAATAAACTACCAACTAAGTGCATGTTCCACTTGTGGCAAGACTTGGGACTGTAATAAGACTTTATTAGTCCAATAAAGACTGTAATTACTTGATTTATATTCCGTACCAGTGAGAAACAATGTACCAACCAGAACATCCTGTACTAAACAGATGATACATGCTAATCATAGATTGCCGCCCGTGATGGTGTTTGAGTAAGGAATATGGATGAAAATGCGGTCAGCCACCAGCATTTAGTGGAAGAGAGAAAGATGTAATGACATATAGACGGTGAAGGCTAAAACTACTGCTGCTGCTGCGTCGATGCAGCTGCTAAGTGAAATCTCATTTATACAAAGTAGGAGAGGCGATTATGGTCTAAGAGAGGCGTTTAGAGTAGTCCTTTCAAATATTACAGCAAAGCCCCCTTGAAGGCCCTACTGCCTTGACATTTGAAATGTGTAAATGATGGAAAGATGCCTTGTTTGGGTTGTGTTTGTGTTAGAATGGTGGGAGGGCTTCTTCAGTACCTGTGTCTGATGTGTGAAGAGTAGGGTTTAAAGGCAAGACTGCAGGCTATGAGACCTCACAAAGAGAATAACATAAAATCCAACCCTGTGGTTTAATATAAGAACCAAGTCAACTGGCAATTTGGTAAAAATACGATTCAAACTTGTTTCTTTCATTATCTATTGGTAGTTTTAAATTAGTTTAGTTTTTTGTTTCTTTTTCTGATGTGTCTTTGGGCAATATCCCCACACCACTGAGAGGAGTAGCCTTATTTTAAATTCTACCAAATAATGTGGTTAGCTTTTACCTCTCAAGTAAATGCTTTTCTTAGAGTAAATGTGAAATGTATTTCTGGAGTCAGTTTGCACTTATGTTTCTGTAGATTAAAATCAAAGAGAGGAGATTGCTATCACTAGTGCAATTTAGGCAGAACCTCAATCATATTATTATTTCATTTTAGTGCTTCACACTATCAGTAGACCATCAAGGAGGAATGTTTTTGCAGTGCTTTTCTAAAAGGCGTGTTGGGTTTTTGGCTGGTACTTTCAGTTCTCCGCACTGTTGCCCTCGTCCAGGCAATCTTGTGTTATTGGTTTGAAATTGTTGTGATTTAGTCTATCATATTTAAAGCACCCCTTTTGAACAAGCCCTGCATGTAAGCATGGTACAATTTATTTTTACCTGAAATGGCATGGTAAACCTAGAGAGGAAATAGTAGGTTTGCTTGTTTTTCTCTGAGAAAGTTCCTTCCATGCTACCTTTTCATCACTCCCTTCATCAAAAACACCTTAGAAAAAAGTTCCAGAGATCCAAGAATTTCAAGTACAGGTCAAAGTCATCACATTGTTGACTAAGAATGGGATTAAGGGAGCTTGCTGTAACACCTTAACTGTTTAACCCAAGCTGGAAATGGACCAAACATCAGGATCAAACGCCTGTGTTTGGTTAGGTTGGGCAAATAGTGTGTGGTGTGAACGCAAACAAAACCAAATTTAGATAGATACGTATGTGATATCTGCAATTCCAAAAGCTAAACTATACAACAAAAATTCCATTTGCTGATTTGAAAATCTCTTCAGGAAACAAATATATAATTCCTCAGCATAACGCCTCTTTTACAACCTATGTATGCAAATCATTTTGTAGCCATGATTAAACATCTTCGCATTAGTGCTGGTATTTCCCTTATTAATAGGTCAAAAATGTTTTAATCTGCTGAATAATTACTGTGTCTATCTTGTAGTTTTTATGCATAACATGCAGTCCTTTTGCACTCTGATATTAATGCTTTTAATCAGTTCTTTGTTTCTGCGCTCATTGCGACACCGCAGCACATAAATCAACACATCAGAAACATTGAAGTGCCACAAAAATGTAAATTAATTTCCCCTCGGTGGGTCTTGGTGATGCACGATCAAAAAAAACGATCTATCCAATCAACAAGTCACCTGTCTGTCTGAATAACTTATTTTTAACTACTCAAAGTTGACTTTTACAAAGTCATGGCAAACGGGAACCAGGCCAGAACTGTAATTCAATAATTTACATTTTTCCCCTTGGTCCAGACAAAATAGATTGAGTCTATTCATTTATACCATGGCCTCGCCCCTTTTGGGTTAAAAGCATTCGCTGTCATGGGACTTGCGGAAAATACAGATTTTTAGGTTTTTGCTAATCTAATCAAAAAATGTGGAATATCATGCATTTGTTTGTATCTACTTGGAGCCCAGTTGCGATGGTGAGGCAGACAAGAAATAAAACAATGTCATTGGAGATCGATATCCTGTCAGTCTGCTGGTGTACAAGTGGCCGGCAGCAGGCGAACTCATAAACTGGGATTTTCTTTGCTCGTCAGGGTTTTATATTTTAATGCAGCATCTACAGTCACTGCTTTGATTTCTAACATTACAAATGTTTTCTTTGACGATTGACGTTAACCTTATTACCATCATAATGTAGCTGCGATGAAGTGTCTCCCACGGACAAACAAGTATCGACTGACTTTTTTTTGAATAAAAGTGAAGAAAATCTGAACTTTGGATCATTTAGTTGTTGAGGTGTAATAAACAAAACAGCAACTTTTTAGAGATGATAAAACTGTCCTTTTCGCTTGGTGATTCTTTGTTTTCACTGGAAAGTGGATGGGGACTTTTTTGCATGTCAGTGGCGTAGTGTTGCTCTCATCTATAGAGGCAAAGTACCAGACTAAATTGTACTTTTTTTCCCTTTGTTCAAGACATTATTGTAAATATTCTTCTCTCTTTTTGCACTATTTATTTATCTTATTTGCACCATGTATGTTGAGTTGTTGGAGGAGCATCGGACATAAGATTTTCATTGCCAACATATACGCTGTATCTGCTGTGCATATGACAAATAAAACCTTGAAACCTTGAAACCTTGAAACAAGGTAAATCGAACCACAGTTGCGAAAGCACTCTAAAAGAGTTTTTGAAATAGATAAAATATTTAATCTTTAACCTTCCTCCTGTCCTCCTCCCTTTCACTATCATTGTATCAAGGACTGTATCGGTTTATTTTTGATTCATGTCCTGTTATTTTCCTGATGTTGTAGAAGTGGGTAAAAGTGCTGTGGGACTTCCAGTCGAAGGGCACGGTTTGGAGCTTTGTGCCACAGAAACCAGGCCAACCCATGGCCCTGCACTTCGGGGACTACAACCTGGACGGCTTCCCCGATGCCCTTGTGGTCCTCCGCAACACCAGTGGCAGGTAGGAGAAATATCTCTTGGTGTGGTATATGATAGATAATGCTTTGCCTCCCCATCTCTTTTTATTTGAGCAAATAGACACATAATGATTTGGGTTGGGAAAGTATAAAGAAATGTCTATATAAATGCAGTTCATTTACTATTCCCGCACAGTTGCCTTTCTTCTCACTCTAGGACCTTATTTGACGATATTTTTGAAATTAAACCTTGCATGGCAGGCGATCCTTTGGAATCCTTTCAAGTAGGTCCCTGATCTCCACTCCAACACATCGTTCCATTGCTTTGCCTCACTTCATTGATTCAGAAGCACAGAGCTTGAGAGTGTCCACATCCATGAATTGAATATGTTGCTTACAGTTGCACACAAATGGCGATTGCATTTTTACTTGGAAATCAATGTCAGGAGAGTCATTCAAATCAATCAAATCCTCTTAATTTCGGATGAAAACTTGTTTTATTCACTGCCCACATTCCAATAGGTCATAATCATTATATATTTTGATGCGATTATACTAACTATAGAATTCCAGTGGAACTTGAATTGAAATTGATTGGAACCTAATAACTCCAGAGGCATACTTAAATGGCTTATGTAAATCTTTTTAGTTACAAATCTATATATTTTTTTAAAGACACCACACAGAGGAGGGATTTATTCACTTAATTACTGTGAAATGACTCTACTTGCTATGACGTTATCTCATGCTGGTAAAATAAAACGATTACCCCCATATTCAGAATATAATCAAACAAAGTAGAGCAGGGATAATGAAATATAATGATTTGCAACCAATTTGTGAAATATATTTTAATGGTGATACACATAAGGCAACAGATGATTGTATTAATATTGGAATTGGTTCGCACTATTCACCTTTAAGAATAAAATCCTCCTCTTACCACAAAATATTTCCAGAGACAAGCAGTTTACAAAAGGAGCTCAAATAAATGAAGGTGATTGACACTTTAGCGCTCATGGAACAATGCAAACAGTCCTTGGCTGCTGCATACAGTGGGGAGTGTTAATCTGTTTTGCATGGAGCAAAGCATATCTATGACATTTTAATATAATATAAAAACATGATTACAAGACAGCTAAGGTGAGTGCGTTCTTCAGCTCAGGGAATGATAAGCCATTCCTCATGAAAAAAGAAAACCACGGCAGCATGTGCTAAGACGTAAGCACCATGGACGCTACGATGTGAACGTGTGTCTGTGTGTGTTGAAGGACCTATGTGGATTATCTGGCCTCAGCGATCAAGATAAGATAGCTGAAGGGGTCATGGTTATGATTCTCTATGCATACTGATTGTTTTGTGTGTGTGTGTTGTTGTGTGTGGACATGGTAAGATGTTGGTTAGGAACTTCAAAAGACTCACACACACGAACATGTGAACCCTTGAATTCTCGTCCAGGCTCTATATAATCACCAGTAAGTCCTGTCGGGCTTAACTCTTTGCTGTCACCCTCATCTAGAAATGACTTCTAGTCTCACCAACTGTAATCACACCAGTGATAGCTTCTCTCTTTTTCCCTCCCTTTCTCCATTTGTTTTTAAGCCTGAGTATTGTAATCCCACACTTGGCTATAGACGTTATCACAGAAGTGTTTCCCAATACAATTTGACCCAAGCAGTAACACTTTGAACCACAGCTTACAGCGGACGGAAGGTCAAAAGATAAAGACAGGAAAGGAGGTTAGGCTGGTCAGAAGAAAGAATGGTTTAAAGGTTAGAGAAGTATTGTAGTATTTTATAAGTAGTCCACTGATTTACGTCCGAGCAAGGCATGTAAACACCAATTGTTCGAATCAATAGGAAGGTTGTGTACTAGTAAATGACTAAGAATTTACACAGTTGAAAGGATTGGTCAATTGGTCATTTTTTCTTACTCCTTGAATCAAAGTTTCAAATCAAATCAAAGCTTACTTGTATAACCCAATATCAAAAAACACGTTTGTTTCAGTGGGCTTTAAAGATTAAAAACAAACAACAACATTGTAAATAATAAAATTACATCAAAATGAAAAGAAAAGATAGTGTCTAAGATACACATAGAATAAAATAAGTTACATCTAAAGACCATAAAGATACATAAAAACAATCAAATAAATGCCATAAAATGCCAGCTCTAACCAAAGGCTTTATTAAAAATGTAGGTCTTCAACACACTGGACACTCTCTGCCTCTCTGATAAAACAGGAAGTTGGTTCCACAGAAAGGGAGCTTACATACATTAAAGCTTTATGTATGTATAAAGAAAAAAGAGAAAAGCAACATAAACATGTCTCTAAGAAGACCTAGATGTTGTTATTGGGCCAGAGGTTTGTTTGTAGTTGCAAAGCATCTGTATTACTGAAAGGCAGCTGGAAAGAGTGATGAATCGAAAAACTGAACCAATTTTTTTGCTAAACTAAGCTCTAATCCCATTCCCATACTTAAGCAATCCACTGACATTGGGAAAAGATGATTTTGATGATATATTTAGAGTTATGTGCTAGATCTACGTTCATATGTGAGCGCTCTGATTAATGCATTCCAAATTTATACAGAGCGACTTAGTCTACATGGTGATTTAACTCTGCATCATGAGGTAGACTAATTGAAAGCACAAGAGTTGTTGATGCTATTTACAGTAATTTGGTTCGTATTTATTAAAAAACTTGGCTAAATATCAGTTATTTATTTCAGAAACAAGCAATTATATGTTATGTTGACATGATCCATTGTTTTATAACCAAGTTTACTGTTAAACGGGAGATTAGAGGTCAAATCAGCTTCCTTAGATTGAAGTCTCAAAGTAGTAGTAGTAGTAGTGATCCCACAAATCAGTTTCGTAAACCATTTTACAATCTGCATTGCATCTTTTCAGTAAAGTCAACAAGGTTTCCAAGGTCCTGTTTGAGCGATGGGATGTGCTTTTTTGTATTTTCGCTCTGACGTTTTATCAAATGCATCCTCTCTACTCACCAAACTTGGATTAAGCAGCCCTCTGCAGCTCTAACCAGATGCCCTCTGCTTACCAAATATGTGTACAGCTCCCATCTGATCTATTTTAACTCCCCCTCCCCTCTTTTCTTTCTTTCTTCTCTCTCATCTCCATCGCTACTCTTTCCTTTTAAGTGGTTGTTTATAGCTGCTTTTTCCGATAAAAGTCCTTCCCGTCGGTGAGGAATGACACAGACGGGAAGGACAAAATCATTGCCGAATTAAATGTTAAAAATAGGACAACTGAAGGAGTAGTGGGTGTGACACGAGAGTAATCGAGTGGAATCAATGGAACAATGAGCAGAAGGAATAAATAAAGATTTAGGAGGTCTGCCACGAATGCATGATGTCATTTTGTGCTGTGTTGCTCAGGTTTGATAGACCTGGTTTTGACAAAACCAGTATTTTGCTTATAGTGCTTTAGCAGAAAATATGTGTTCTTAATGCGTTGTTTGTTGACTGCCAGACTTATTAGACTATATACTGTATTATAAAACTACTACTGGGCCTTGTACAGAAGCAGTGAATCTGCATTGTGATGCTTTATTTGAAGATGTGACAATATACTTTGGTCTACCATCCAATCCAATTTCCGCCACATCTGGGGGTGGATGCAACAAACTACGTTTTTCACAGCCATGACCTCCACCTTTTTTTGGGGACTGCCAAACGGCAAATGCCATATGGGATACAAAGACCTTATTAGCATGTCGATTCGTCGAAGATCCACCATCAACGCTGTCAGGAGTTATCATAATCTGATGCTTGTTCTTTCCCTAATAAGGCCCGACGAAACTTACCTGGTTTACCGTAGCATTGATGGATGTTCACGTGGTTCCATTCATACCACAATTGAGGCTCCATGCTGGGTCCGCGTCCGTCTGGTGTTAATGCTGATTTACCGATCCACACTCCACAACATGTTCTTTGCTGTCTTTGAGTTTAAAGCCGGCTGTTTCATTTCTCCAAAGAGGAGTTGCAGTCATGTTGGTAACGACCGTAACGGGGAATCTCTCCACACAACCTCTTCAAAACAATTCAGTTTGATAACTTCTTCTTCTTCTCTGCAATAGCTAAAGGTTCTTAGACCACAAACAGGACAGAAGTGTTCAACAAGACAGGAGCATGCACAGAAGAAGCACTTGCTAAGCATGCAGTCCCTGTGGTCAAAATGTTTGTGCTGCACGGCTCTTCAAGTTTTAATTGACTTCTAAGGGTGACCATGAGATCACGCAAAGTAACCGTATTTCAGCTCTGTGTTCTTGTTCTTTCTGTCACTACACAAACATCCAGGTGAACAATTAAGTAGGTAGACTTGTGAACTGAGACACATTTCAGGGATGCTCTATCTTACCAAGTTCACTCTTTAGTGAATCATTATTTTCTAATGACATTTAGAGAGACACCCACCAATCCTAAAGGAAAAGAATCCAAAGGTTCATCACTCTTCAGCTGCTCGGCGTCTTGCATTGCTCTACATCTTCGGGAAAAAAAGTTTGATTTGCTCATAGATTAACCTTCTTGATTCTAGTATTTGTACTAAACTGTAAATGTATTTAAGTGGCACATGCTGATACTAACTACTCAGCTTTTCTGTCTTCTGAATAACTGCTGCCATTGCTGTCTGGAGCATTTAGCCCATAACTTACTGTTCAAGTGTACAGTAGGCTGACTCATTGTTGGATTAGTCAGCAATGGGATGTAGCATAACATAATTATCCTTTAAAATCTAAATGTATTGATTATGTCTATTGTGCATATATTAAGAAACATGTCTCCTTATCTTACATTAGGGGATAGATTATGCTGTTTAGGAACTGTTTGGGAACACACTCATTCGGAACAGTAAGACGGATCAAGGGTTTGTGTGTGACGGGTGTATTTGTCCATGTGTGTTTATGTTTTTAGTTTCGCTGGTGTGTAATTTCCGTCAGTGGCTCCTCAAACTCCTCTCCTCAGGGTGCACGTTATATCCAGGTCACAGGATCTATGGTGCCTGCAGATTCTTTCTATCTCTGTCTCACACACTCACTTCCAATCCCACACAACACAGTTATATCACAACAAAGGAAACCAAGCTCCTGCTCTCTGCTGAAAGAAGAGGCAATAGTTGTTCCAGTGTTTGCAGAAAAAAGCACGCATTTGGGATCCAGAGGAGACAAAAGGTGACACAAAGAAACAGACAGCGATACAGAGATGGAAAAAGAGCAGTGCTATGAAACCAAAGAAGGAGACTTTTTTTATTTCTTCCCTTTTTGTTATCTTATATCAGTGGGAGAAACTTTTCCGCAGGAAGCCTGATGAGAAAGTGCAGTTCTTTCAGGTGCAGATGACACAGCATGGTGCTGCACAACGTAAAGAGCTTATGATCGAGATTCTGAACTCTCTGCAGGCAACACACAGACAACTGTCTGACTATTCATCCACTGTTTTCCGCTTGTGTTATTTCACCTACTGGCTCGGTAGTAAAAAAGGTTCATATGGAATGTTCTAACTTGGAGTTTTGCACACATGCACACAGCAGTGTACTAAATGTTATATTTAGACATAAGCATGCTAAAATGTGAAGTTGTATTCAGGAAAGCTTGAGAAATATCCTGAAATCTCCATTCTGAAAGACTGTATTTATGCAACAATATTTATTAAAAACATCTTTTAGAGATGTCCCCATAAGACTGACACATACATTGTATTGGAGTGCTAGCAAATAGAAACGCAATTATAACATGATGTCAAAGGAGTCGAAAGAGAAACTCCCTTTGGAGGGAACTCTGGGATTTTAGCATTTGCAGACCATTTACATACATAACAACCTATATAACTCACTACAGGAAAGGGAAAACCCTAAAAAGCATAATAGGGCCCCTTTCAGTCACATAGCTGTGATAATGTGTGCAAACACTGACCCAACTTATTTTAAGTAGTGGTGGCAGACTTACATTTTATGGTTTGTACCCACCAATTGCTGAGAAAACGCTAATATTTTTGGCCTTGGATAATGTACCCTTTTACCAGTTTTTTTACAAATGCAGGTGCTATGTGGAACTACTTTTTGGATCAATGTACCTCTAGTGTAAAAAAAAAACGGATTTCACTGTGTCATTTCCCCCATGTTCACTATTACTCATCCATTTTTCGACCTACTTTAGCTACTTATTACTTTTTTTGTTGTTATCATCATCAGCATGAAAATAAACAGGAAGTAGATTTAACAGAGACAATGCTTTAGAAGACGTACGGTTGTAGATATAGAGAATGTATCCCCTGCTTCCTCTTTCAAAAGATAACACACACTATAGTTCACACACTCTGCATGTGTGTGTGTGTGTGTGTGTGTGTGTGTGTGTGTGTGTGTGTGTGTGTGTGTGTGTGTGTGTGTGTGTGTGTGTGTGTGTGTGTGTGTGTGTGTGTGTGTGTGTGTGTGTGTGTGTGTGTGTGTGTGTGTGTGTGTGTGTGTGTGTGTTACAGGGTTGTTGTGTGTTAGCCACCAGGCCCTAAAGAATGGTATTATACTCAGCAGTAATCATGTTTTCCTTGATTCGCTATGTCACATCCGTGCAGTGATTAAAAGGCACATTGATCAGCTTTATTGTGTGATCTGCCTCAAGTGAGTTTACATACTGAATGATTACATGTGTGCATGTGTCTAATGTCCACATCAGCATGTGTTCCTCAAGTAATCGAATGGAAAAGCCAGTTCAGCTCCACTACCAATCCAAAGCTATTTCAAAGCTGTCATCATGCTCTGTGGCTTTTAACCTCGACACATGACCAGGATGAGGATTACAACAGGCCATAGATACATCAATGCCTGCTGAGGCACAAACACACACTTCTACTCTGCCTGCGCATATTGAGTTTCTTTTTAATGGGAAACTGCAGAAGATATTTGCATTAAACTTGCATTTACACTTGCATCAAGAAAGATACATTGGTGTAAATGAGTCTAAATGAATGATTATTTATCCACATTATCGCTAATAATACAACAAAAAAATGTGTCCACCTAATATTACATTTAGGGAGAATGCTTTTCACCAGTGGTGGAAGAAGTACCCAGATCTTTATTTGAGTAAATTAGCAATTCTACGGCGTAAAAGTACTCTGTAACAAGTAAAAGTCCTGTTTCTACAATCATTTACAATCAATATGTAAAAGTACAAAAATATAAGAATCAAAATATACTTAAAGTACAAAAAATAAGCTTATTTTAGTTGTATTGTTATTGTTGATGTTTAATGTGGTTTTGCTTTAATGTTTCAGCTAGTAAAGGTAGTTCATTTAAATTACTCAGTATAATGAAAGACTTTTAATAATTTATCATAATATATGTATTAACTGATGCTGTTAAGTAAAGATAATGGAGTAAAACGTACAGCATTTGCCTTCAAAATGTAGTGGGGTATAAGTATAAAGTAGCATAATGTGAAAATACTGAGAACTGTACGTGAGTACCTCTGTATTTAAGGACAGTGTATACTTAGGTATTTTCCACCACTGCATTTTACTTCCTGTAAAAGGTGCATTTGTTGCTTTTGGCTCAGGGTATAGCAGCATGATGCGACCAGCTTTCAAGCAATATGTCAGTCCTCTGTCACTCCCACCTTATGAAACCATCAACTGACAACTTGAAAGTGAACAGGTCAACGAGCAGCATCATGGCATGGCAATAACAAAACACCTGCCCCTCTCCAGTAACATCATGGTTACCTCACCAATTCTTAGCTGAAAATTGAAGAATCTTAAGATTATAATATCCGGTTTCCTTATAGCAATAAATCAAGCAACTGGAAACCTCATCCTTGCAGTTGTTATAGATTCTTGTCACATACAAGTTTCATTGAAGACAGAATATTTCATTTTTGTTATGCCAGTTTCTTACTTTTTTTCCCAGGACTGCCTTGTTGTCTCATGAGGGCTGAATGATTAAAAGTTATCAATAATTTATAACTTAGTGCAGTGAAGGGTTTTTTTCTCAATATATTTCCTTTCTAATATTGCCATAATAAATTATTTTGTTACCAAGTTGGGAATATTTTCTCCATGTGGACCATGGAGAAAGTAGGGTATTTGTAGTATTTTTGGAATATCCTTCATTGCATTTTCCTTTTCTTTACAATAGATATTCATGTGGCTACGGAATCACAGCATTCTTCATATACAGTATGTTACTGCTACAACACAGTGACTTCCTGAAAATGTAATGCATTAATGCATAAGATAATATGTATTTATCAACCAGGCCGGGAGTTTATTTGGATAGAACCACTCACCTATTCATGCTCCCACATAATTAGAAATTTTACAGGGACCAGCTTTCTTTGTGTATGTGTTATTCATGCAATCTTGAGTGTGTGACATAGAACAATATTAAGTTAAGACATGGCTAAATTCCCCATTGTTCTGCAGTATTTCAAATATGGATTTGATCCGGGTGCAAAACATGATTAGAATTGACGCAAGGAAATTGAACCATAGAAATACCATTTGAAGGCCTTATTGAACATTTCGCCTCTGTGGGACGAATAAAGGGATTCTGATTCTGATATTGTGCTTTGTGAGGATTTTCCTTTCTGTTGTGTGTTATAGGTTTTTGTGCATGTAAATGGTCTGCAAGGCAAACGTCCCAATGTTCCCTCCAGAAGGAGTTAAACATTGAACAGAGCAGCATGTAAACATGTCACAATAGAGGTACAAAGCTAAATATATATACAATATGAACCTTAAAATGAGCATAATACATCCTCCTCAATTAATTTGTTCATTCTAGTATTTGTAGTCTCAGGTTAATGTAGCTTATTATAATACATGAGCATGTAATTGTTTACAACATCCATTAGATAACATTGGAAAAAACGTAGTTGAAATAAAAAGAGATCCTATTAAGACAACGTAATCAACACGTTTCTTTTGTACTAGCCTTGATTACTATTTTTCCCAAAAGTGGCAGCAATGTTATACGTTTGTGACGCAGAATCTCATGATGCGTGGGCGAGTCTACTACCACTTTGCCTCACATGGTCAACAGATGGAAAATACATTTTCCCACCTTCATAAATACATAATCATGATCATATCTTAAAACGCCAACATTCATTAATGAAACAGTCTCTGTTTTTATAGAAAATGGTATACTATTTAAAGAAATCAAAACTAATTCACACAGCATGTTAGTTGTAACACTGCTATCACTAAAGTGAAACTAAAATAAATATTCTTCACTGAAAGTCCTTTTTTTCTTGTGAAACGTTTTGCACCTCACCACCTACACCATGTTTTGTTTGCTAGTGTCAGTATTCAAAGGGCATTCATGCTTGTGGTGTGGACATGTTTACTCTCCCCTCTGTGCTGCTGCAGAATGGTTAAACTCTCCTCGGATAATGAGGTGTGTGTGGAGTGTTTTTGTTTGCTGTTTCTATTAAAGTGAAGAGTGTTGCGTGGGCAACAGTTAGCATTGCCACCCTCCCTCTGCTCTTTTAGCTCTGACCGGCTGATGTCAGAGAAAAAATACCTATCAGACCTCGAGGCTTTTAGAGCTAGATGCTACCTACACACACGAAGACAAATATAGTTTAGGTTTTGACTAAAGTTAATTTTGTACATTTGACTACTGAAAATGTTTCCCAAATTCCGAATATTTCAAGAAATGCAAGAAGAATTATTTTTTACCTCATAAACATAGTTTGAGAAAATACATTTAAAAATACAGGCATGCGCAAAAAATCAAGGAACATGCAAATAGAATAAAATGTAAATAATAAATACAATTTAAATTTAAAATTAAAAACATGAAAGAAATACTTTAAATTCTGAATTATAATAAGAGAGATGTCTCAGAAAATTACAACGAATATGGAAAAATACTATAAAATATATACAGTATACATGCTGTGCTGTTTTAGATTTTTTTTTTGTGCAGCAAATGTGCAAAACTATTTTAAAAAAAATATTCAACGTATATTCGTTCTTTGTTGTACTCATTAAAATTTGAAATATGTTCAACATCAAGTAACACAATAGACCCAGATTACACAATGCTTTAGCAAAAGCTCTTTGTCTTAGATTTCCTTTGATGAATTCCAATTATGTTTAAACGCCTTGAATCATGAGATAATATTGTATCCTCTGTAGGATTCACTACATGAAGACACTGTGATAGAGTAACCACGATTTTAGAAATGTTTGAGCTTAAATACTGACCATCTGCCTGTCCTCTCGCTCAAGGAGAGCAATCATCTCATGCGCATTCTCTTGGTCTCTCACTCTCTGCCTCATTTTGTACATCAAAGGTGTTTGCCTGGATGCCACCATAATGCTCTCTCCATGGGAACACACCACTGCAGTCATTCAGCTTGAAGATAATAGGCCCTTTGCTCACCAATTTACTTAAAAATAATTGTTAGGGAAGCTCTCTGAGGGATTGAGAGGACTGCATGTATAGTATATGCGTGCCAGAGGGAGATGGAGGTGTGCATGTGTGTGTGAAATACTGTAATGTCCGTGGAAAATGCATGAAAACATCACCTTTTCGGTACGAGACGGCTGTAATCTGCCTGTATCGATTCTGATTGGAGGAATCTGTCTTCGTACTGCATTGGTGGCCACTTCTACAACCTCAGTCTACAGTGTGAAGATGTATGTACTCCAAAATATTTGGAAAGTCTACAAATGTTTTGCTTTCTTTCTATCATAATTGCTTACTTTCTTCCTTTCTGTCCACAATCATTACAACCATTTCAACCAATTAGTCATCATCATTTGAAGTGAAGTTAGTGTATTATGAGTGGGTGACACACATATCCTTGTTAATGAAGAAATTCCACTGACAATTACCTCTTCTGTTGTTCAGTGCAGCTTTTCTGTTTTATGGAAGCAATGTAACATTATCCTTGTTATACAGCTACATTTTGCATCCCACCAATACAATCTTCAGCCTTTGTTGGTCTTCCTGAGTAACAGTTGAGATTAGTTTTGTTATCAGAGGTGGCAGCCAATATCTAGTCATTTTGGGCGTTAATGTCTATTCCAAGGGAGTGCACTGCTGCTAATATGTTGTGGTTCGATTTAGCTTGGACTGAGCTATCTACTGTAGGTGGCTCATGCTAGCGCTGTCCATATTAGCATTAGCCCTGTCCATTCTTGGCTTAGCTTGTCTTGTTTCTGGTGGAGTCTAATCTCTGAAACAATAAAGATGGATGGATGGATGGATGGATGGGTGGGTGGGTGGGTGGATGGATGGGTGGGTGGGTGGGTGGATGGATGGATGGATGGATGGGTGGGTGGGTGGGTGGGTGGGTGGGCGGACGGATGGATGGATAGTTTATTGGGAAAAGATTCAGTTACAGTATCAGCAGTGTGTTCAGGCATTTAAAAGATGTTAAAGATGGATAGAAGTTATAAACTTAATGATAAAAAAATCTGCAGCAGCAAGTATATACATATCTACAGTAAAAGGACATGTACCACAAATAACATTAAATATAAAACATTCAACATAAGTTAGACAGTTCTATGAAAGACCAATAAATCACAGTTAGCAGATACATGTATAACATAGTATATAAATTACAGTTTTGCAAAATGTTGTTAGTTATGTACAGGGAGAAAGTATGAGGCAGTGAGATCTCTGCCAGCCAGAACTGAGCTGTTGTAACGTGTAATGGCACTAGGCATGAATGTTTTCCTGGGTCGCTCAGTGTGATGGCAGAGCTGGGGCAGTCTGTTGGAGAAGGAGCTCCGCTGTCTGTCCAGCTGCATGTGGAGAGGGTGGGTGGGGTTATCTATGATTGATAACAGTTTGTTCAGTGTCCCCCTCTCCACCACAGCTACAAAAGTGTCCAGTTTGACACCGATGACTGAACCAGCCTTCCTAACACGTTCATTAATGGTGTCACCAGCTCTGATGTTGTCCCCCCAGCAGACAACAGCAAAGAAGAGTGCACTGGCAACAACAGACCGATAGAAGATCTCTAACATCCTGCTGCACACATGGAAGGATTTCAGATTCCTCAAGAATTAAAGTCTGCTCATCCCCTTTCTGTATAGAGGGTCAGAGTTCATCCTCCAGTTCAGTCCGTTGTCTGTAATTCACTCCCAACTACTAATAGTCCTCGACCACAACAACACAGGTGCTGTGGAGATCCTCTTCCCCCTAAGTCAATGACCATCTTTCTGGTCTCAGATGCAGAGGATTTCTTCCCGTTTGCTCCACAAATTCATCCTGAAGCGCTCTGTACACCTCCTCCCGTTCATCCCGTATACACCACTCATGACTCTGAGTTGTATTTAAAGTCTGTGTTGTATAAGGTGAGCACTACCAACCAACACATCAGACAGAGCACTGCCCAGCCGGACATACTGTGGTCTTTCTGTCAGGTAGTTGGTAATCCAGGAGATGGTGGACGCCTCTACTATCATAGCCTGCAGCTTGTCACCCAGTAGCCGTGGCTGGATCGTGTTGAATGCACTGGAGAAATCAAAAAAGATGATTCTCCCAGTGCAACTGGATCCATCCAGGTATGAGTGAGCACGCTGCAGCAGGTCGATAGTATAATGGTCCATCCCCAGGCGGGGTTGGTAGGCAAACTGTAGAGGTTCCAGAAATTATCTCACCTGCGGTCTCTCAAGCACCTTGATCACATGGGATGTGAAAGCTATTGGGTGATAGTCATTGAGTCGAGAAGGAGTTGTCTTTTTAGGGATTTGAACAACGCAGGACGTCTTCCACAGCACTGCGATGTTTACCAAGTACAGGCTCAGGTTGAACAGGTGTTGTAGAACAGGAGATAGCTGACTGGCACAGGTTTTCAGAACCCCGGGTCAGATACCGTCAGCGCCTGCCGCTTTACCTTGGTGGAGTGCTCAACAGGGGTATAGTGGCGGGGGGGTCAGAGGCATTGAAAGTCTAGGTTTGAAGTGAAGGAGACCGCTCAGGGTGAAGAGCTAAACCAATTGAAGAAGGTGTTCAGCTCGTTTGCTCTCTCCAGGGTTCCCACAGTCTGTCTGTCCCTCACATTGAACCCTGTGATGGCCTTCATTCCATTCCAAACATCCCTGCTATTGTTCTGCTGGAGCTTGGCCTCTAGCTTCCTCATGTAAGAGTCCTTGCTCTGCCTCAGCTTGTCCCCCAGGTCGTTCTGGATGCTCCCCAGCTGTTCCTTATGTCTACAAACCCGGCTTTTAACTGCTCAGTTTTAGGCCAAAGAATGGAATTGGTCGGTGAGTCCGGGTTTCTCAACCTGTTCAGCCGCCTGCCATTACCGGAACTCAGCCTGGAGTCTAAATACTTAATCAAAAGGATCAACCAGGGTGTCAAAGTATGAATTCATATTAGCAAAATGGGGCAATACCAGGGAGTCTAATGCATATCTTTAAATGGATTAAACAAAAAGGCTTGTTGTGGGTAGGCACATATTCTCCCCAGATCTTCTCAATCTTCTATTTCCGTAATATGTCCATACTACTACTATGTGTTGCCAGCAAAGGAAAACAGTCTGGTCAACCCGTAATTATTTTAACTTTTCTAAAGCAATTACATTTTTACATGGACAAGCTTTTAACTCCACTATGAAAAAGCAAATTAATTCATGATTCAATTATTATGAATTATGATTCAAATTAATTCATGAAAACTAGGATGTAAATAGTGTTAACTGCACTCACTGCCTCTCTTAACTACCTAACCATAGCAACGTTTGAAACATCTTAGATAGAAATAAAGTATAACGCAAAGGCATTTCCCACTGCAACTCAAATTGACTCATAAGCTATTTTCATTGCAGAGTTATAGAGACATTGGACAATTTCAATGTTTGTTTTTCTTGTCTTTTTGTCAATTAATAGCAAAGAAGAAAAAGGTTAGATGATATGCACTGTGTTTGTGAGCTTGCTCTTTGTTTGAGCTTCCAGGAGAATGGCACTGATGAAGCAGTGCATGCAGCTACTTCGACTAATCATTAAGTAAACAAAGCACACATCAAGATGCTTGATTTCCATATCGGTACAAAACATTCTCCCAGCAGTACCTTTTCTCCTAAAAGAAAGCAGCATCATGGGAATAAGTCCCTAAGAACGTCCTGTTTCCCATTATTTTTACATGCAGTAAGTAATGTGGAGAGAGAACAGGCTTGTGATGACAGTAAGACTTATCTCCTCATTGCAAATAGCGCTGCATAGATGTAGTGACACTACCAGGCTATTTGTATAGCAGTCCAAAAACTCAGGTAGCCTTCACATTCACAGGAAAACACACACACACACACACACACACACACACACACACACACACACACACACACACACACACACACACACACACACACACATACACACATTCATCCACTGCCCTCAGGGAGACAGTGCCTCCTGCTGCCTGTGAGTGTTTGATGTTGAAATGGTCCACCCTGGCTTCATAAGAGCCCCCTATTGCAGGAGAAATGATCTAAATGTCACACTCCATCCTCCACTGGCCTGCTCTATCTGTGTGTGTGTGTGTGTGTGTGTGTGTGTGTGTGTGTGTGTGTGTGTGTGTGTGTGTGTGTGTGTGTGTGTGTGACAGTGCACGTGTTACATGTAGCCATGCATGTAGCAGTATGTGAAGGCCAGCTATTTCTGGAATACAAAATGAGGTCACAGATGGAAATGGCTAGACTTAAGTGATTTCTGTCCTGTTGATTACACTCCACCAGAAGACAGCAAACCACAACATCCTCACTATTTATTACTGAAGATTGCAGATACCAGTGATGGGACCTGTTATTGTTTGTCAAGATGCACCTTCACGTGTCACAAGTGTCTTTGGAGAGAGGTGCCAATCACAACAAGACAGGAAAACGCCTTAGGGAAATGTGGCGCATGCACACACACACCAAACATTGCACAAACACGCCTCTGTGTGTAGAACTCTTCAGGCTATGGGTCACCGAGTGTCTGACAGTAACAGAATAATGTAGTTAACCTCTGCTTGGGGTTCTTGCCCAGGAAATCGCAACAGACCTCTCGGTCCTCATCTCTTCTGCCTGTCTCTGCAATGACACACACGTGTATCGCATTGAGAATCGTTTGGAAAGGTTCTATCGTATGAGGGTTAGGGTTAGACTGTCTTGCTGTCTCACACTTACCCTTCTGCTTCTGTCACTCTTCTTGTGCTCTCTATCTGGCCTCGCTTACTGAAATAAACACAGCTGGGTCAGTAGGACAAGGGCACAGTTGAACTGTCAGATCAGGTTTGTCAAGGCCGTTGAGTGGCTATTGCCTTCAGACAATGAAAAGCTGAACATTTTTGGGAAAATATGTATGCTTGTTATGATTCTAACCAATAATGTGTTTGTGATTTATATTGTTGTTTTAATTTATGGGAGAGTTATTCACCTGGTTCCTAAGCAGTAAGTAAAAGTATGAAATGTTATTGTAATGCTTTTTTAGTTGTCGCTTTCCTGTTATACAACCTTTATATAGGTTTTTGTGCAAGGTAATGTCTGCAAAGGCTAAAATCTCAAAGTTCCCTCTAGAGGAAGTTTCTCTCCCACACACTCCCCCCCTGCCTGAAACAACTTCATGGGACTTCTTTGTTTACTACTGTAACATAGTGACATCACTAAGTAGCAATTGCACTTCTGCTGGCCAGCACTCCAACATATTGTATGTCATAAGCTAATTAGCAGGACATCTCTTAGCGGTTGACCAATCAGAGCAAACTGGGTTCTGGTTTCAGACAGAGGCTGAAAAGAGGTGCTGCAGCACAGGCAGTATGTGAAAAATAAAGTTCTTTATAGCATGTAAGCATGTCACAGTACACAAAATACAAATGTGAAGCGAAAAAGAGCATCATATGTCATCTTGAAGGTATGGCAAAAAAGACAATGTGTGTAATATATTATGGCTTGTCCTGCAAGCCTTGGTGAGCACTTTAAAAACTTTTGTTGGCGCCTAGTTATTTAAATAAATTGACTCTAATTGAAAACTAATCATTGCTTATTCCAAGATGCTTGTACTTTAATTATATGAGTGTTTGCACTGATTTGTGAGCGGTGGTTTGCATCTATTAGCATGACTGAGAGGAAAATAAAGTGCATAATATATTCCTTATTAGTGTCTTTGTAATGGACTTTGAATATGGTTGTGGGAATGTCATAGCAGTGAACATAACGTTATTGAAACGGCTTTGTACTGGGTTAAAAAAAATGTGTTGAAATTGAAGTTGAAGTCAGCAAAACACTTCATTCAGTGCCCACTCATGTTAAGCAGAACAATAACTAATGTTTTTGTTTATGTAAAGCTCACTGCACTTCACCTTTTGATATCTACATAAGTTCAATCTCATGAAGTTGTAGTGCTGCTCTCACTGTATATGTGTGTACCTCATCGGTATGTAACCCGACCAAGCAGCTGCCAAGAGCTTAGCAGGCTGTTGCTAGGCAATGCCATAAAATCCATCCTTCTCTGTATGTTGGAAGCAGGGTAGCTGTGTTTGTGTCTCGGTTTTGTTGTTAATACCAGGGTGGAAACTAGAGAAGCGCAAGGCATTTTCTTGTTAGCCCTGCACAATAATTTATTTGCAAAGTGCTGCTTTGTTGGTGGCAGTCTTGTCTGGCCTCAGACGACTTCCTAAACAAAGAAAATAAAGCAGCTTTCTAGGGAGCTCTTTAGTAATAGCGTAATGAAATAGGGTGTTTTCCATTTGATGATTAGTTTGAAAAAATATCATTGTGGTTCATTCTAGTGTAAAACGCTGCAACGCCATTACAGCTAAATCTGCGGAGGAGTATGAATGTGTGCTTCATTCAACAGAAAGCACATCTTTTTCTTTGAAGTTTTAATCTTCAGCGTGGGCCTATAAATACATCCCTACAATGTTATCCTCTGTCATGGATTGACATAACACTGTAGTATTCAATCTATTTCCAGGTTACATAATGATTTTATTAATTGCGCCAAGCACCCATGTCTTGGAAATAATCATGCACTTGTACAATATGCTAGCTGGTTTTATCTTAACATGTTATTAATGGATTTAACCAGCCTGAGCAGAGACAAACAAACAAACAAACAGATACGAAAAATTGGTAGTCAAACAAAAAAGGTCACAGTACAATTTTAATCTGTGAGAAGTAAAGTCCAAAGCTTCTCGGTCTGCTCTGAGAGGCTGTACTGTGATACAGCAGTGTTTGTATTAATACGTGTTTAAGCATACCACCTTGCTCACAATGACAAAGCCAACTAGCATATTTTATATGTATAGGTATAAAGTGTATTCTGCTGACCATGCTGCTTAAATGCTTTTAGTACTCTGGCGATTATAAAGTTGTATGTGATGAAGAAGGCAGAGAAAAGCAGGTCATCTTTATATTTGAATGGCAAAAAAATACAAATTTTCTGTCATTTCTTTTCATGAAACACTATTGAAAAGAATAATCCATTACCAAAATAATTGCCGATAATGTATCTGTTCAATGAATAATTGCTTAGATGACTAAACATTGCAGCTTTACTAAACACAGGGTACAGCTGATGATGATGGAAATGTTATCTTAGTTAGGAATATTTGGTTACAAACGAAAGCAAAACAAATCAAATGTTGACCTGACAGTGGTTATTTATGAGAGTTAAAGGCGTTTCAATTCATCCTCTTGTGACCACGAGTGTCCGTTTAAAATTCCAAGAACATCCATCCAATATCTTTTTAGATGTTGCAGTTGCAACCTAAGAGCTGAAATCATTTCTCAGTCCTTTATGTTTTAAAGACTTTATGGTGTCACATTGTATTTACATTTGACACCAGTGACAAAATGTGCATTCTTCTTTGATTCCTTAAAAGCAGGGCCATTCGGGGGAAAAGCTGGATAATCCATCATAATCCGACAGAACTGAAAACACGTCTTCTTTTTTGACTCCTATGATTGAATGTAGTGTTTACAGGCTTTCTGTTACTGTATCATTGCCCAGTCAGTCATTCTTCAATATAATTCCAGTGAAAACATTAACAAAGCCAGTGTTTACTCCACAGGGGGTGGCATTACCGTAATGACACATGGGGACGTTTGCAAATTCACACCCAGGCTTTAGCATTGATCTCTCTCACACTTTCACCCACAGCGACTCAAGTAATCAGAGCTATGCAACATTTTATTGTTTCCAAGCTGGGTTTATTGGCAAGCTAATTACTTTTACCTAACCTTAACATGAATTACAATGCTTGCAGCTTCTAGAAATTCATCATTCTTTTTCTGCACTTGAGCATATTGATTGGAGGGGAATGGGCGCCATACTTGAATTTTATTGCTTAACACATTACGATTTTCTTCTCTAATGAAAATCCTGTTGAACACCATTCCGAAACCAGCTCATTTGAAGGTTGTTGTTGTCTTGTGAACATAAAACACAAATAAGGAGAAGAAAGTGGAATTTCTGTGAGAGTCCAAGGAGAGATGGGGTGGATGAAAGAGTGAGTGACAGCAGGCGACTGGTGTAAAGTACTTTTACTTCCATTGTGTGTTGCCGCGTGTCATTGCCACTGGTCGTCACCTCAGTGTCTAGCACTAAGAGAAACCAGAGTGTCTCAGGGCCTTGACAGCATACAACGCTGTGTTGCTGTCCATCTATGTGGACCTACCCACTCCTTCTGTCACCTTCCGTCAACATCCCATTCTGCATTCTGTCCACATCTCTCTCGCTGTCTGTCTTTCAATAGTTTGGTGACCTGTCATTCCAGCAATGCCCTACCATAGTGTTTGTGTGTGTATAGACAGAGTATGTTCAAGTCTTTAAAACAACTACAAAATGATTTAAAATCATCATGATGGGTCAAAATTACTTAGACTACAAATGGACACAAGAACGCTTCTGCTGCAAAACATGGTCCTGTTTCTACTGATTCTGCATTCCAATGCAAATATCTGTTGATAGAGATTAATCTTAAATTGAATCATAATTATCTTTAAACTCCACCCTGACAGTTTCTAACACCTCGTGACCGCATAAAGAAAAAAGATAAAGGTACATCAGAAAAAAGTTGTTGTTTTTAAAGGAATACAGATGGCCTAATTGGTTGTTTTTCTCAAACTTTAGAATGCTGCTTCAATATACCAAGAGTCATGCAACCTGTGAAAAGGGGGTCACATGTAGAGATTGCTTTTTGTTTAGGGTTCAAAAGAAAGAACTGTGGAATCATAGATATAATAAATAGTCTCTAACTTTGCCTAAATGCAATACATTTCCATTTAGTCATCTGGCAGACCTTTCCATCCTTAACAATCTACAAACCTAAGTCACATTGGATCAAAGAGTGGTCAAGTGTATTTGGTCTCTAAAGTCCTATCTCTTCTTTTCTAACTTTTTTGCTAAATTGCTATCATTAGATTAGTTGAATCCCAACAAGGCACTTCATTTTCATGTTTTTGACTTCTAAGTAAATCCAACAAGGAGAATCTCATGTTTTCATTTCCAAACCCTGCTGGTAACCTTTTGCTTCCACGTGATATACTTCTGTCTAATACAATTATGATTAAGGAGATAAAATGTTCCTGAAAATGAAAAGCCAAATCTAGAGACTGATGCTATATTTTTAACCTGGCTCGATTTAATTTATAAGTTATATAGACAGTGCATAACAGTGTTTAAGCCAACCACCCAACCGTAAAAATATTTTTTATCAAAAGACAGGGTTTGTGAAGTAGTGTAGGAGGATACATGAGAGACTTTAGAGAGGGACGCAAGGTCATTTGTCAAGAGAAGAAGAGACGAGTCTGCCGCTGTGTTGCTTCCATCATCAAACCTGAAAGAGCAATATCAAATGCACCCACGTAGCACTCAAACACTAAAACAAACCATGGCTTGAAGGTATTTTAAAATCCTTGGCATTGGGATTTTTCGGCGGAAATTTGGAGCAAAGGCAGATGAGTCGATAGATGAAGGAGGAGGAGGGGGATAGTAGATGAGCAGATAACCAAAAATGACAAATAAAAAAGAACGTCAAAAAAGTGGGGGCCAGGTGTGTGCAGCCCCCCAGGTTGAGGGAGATGAATGGATGGAAAGATGGGGAAACAGTAACGGTGGAGTCTGTGAGGGTCTGAGGCAGGGGAGGAGGAGGGTCCTCCGTGTGATCAGTGGTCAGCCTCCAGCCAGCAGACCGCCCCTCTGGAGGCCAATTAAAAGGGAGGCGGGTGGAGCCAGGAACAGAGAAAGACTCCCTACAGGCACACACACACATCAGTGCTGACACCAGGTTCATACAATAATTGAAGCCCCCAGGCACACACACACACACACACACACACACACACACACACATACACACAGTGATTCTGACATTGGTCCAGATAGTGGCTGAAATTGCACATTTAAAGTCTTATTTTAGTCAAATGTTGTTGTTTCTTTTAATTAATTATCCTTAATAGTTTTAATAACTCATATTTTTTCGAGTTGACATTAGTGTTACCATTTGAATGACCTGAGATGTCAAAACGATATCACCTGCCTATTAATCACACCTTAAGTATTAATCGTAAATGATTTAAGATACTTTTAAAAATCGAACTGTGAGATATTGATGTGGCACAATCATCGTGAAACAAGACGGCTCACTCTTTCGGTCTTGTTGGAAATAAAAAAGCATGCGATTGTGTGCTTTTTTGTCTCAAAAATTCCTTTTGGATTAGTACGGACACCAGCTTTCAGAAAGCACCCAACCTTGCAACTGCCACATTTTCTGTTGGCCTTTATTCAAGCTCCTCTGGTCCAAAAGGAGTTTCTGCTTTCTAAGTGAATTGTACACTGTTGTTTAGAGTTTTACCAATCAGTTTGCCATTTTCCCTCATTTGCCAAGTGAAATGTTGGCAGTCTAAAGGAGAATATGTTTTTCTGAATTTGATCAGGTTTATTTAACTTCAAATGAGCGATTTGTACATGTTTGAATCGGGGTGCTAAACCAACTGCAGTCAAAACAAAACTAAAAGAGTGGAAGAGGAAGTTGTTATTGTTTTGTGTGTGTGTGTGTGTGTGTGTGTGTGTGTGTGTGTGTGTGTGTGTGTGTGTGTGTGTGTGTGTGTGTGTGTGTGTGTGTGTGTGTGTGTGTGTGTGTGTGTGTGTGTGTGTGTGTGTGTGTGTGTGTGTGTGTGTGTGTGTGTGTGTGTGTTCTACCTCATGACCCGAGACCATCCCCCACAATCACCCCCCCTGCAGTGCTTGAGAGAGGTTCCTTTGAAGTACAGAAATCTCAGAAAGGACACACACACATTGGTGAATAACAATCACATGCTTCCTAAAGTTCAGACCAAAACTTTGAAACGACTACCGTTCTACACACACACTCACACACACACACACACACACACTCATTCCGTTGGCTGTAAAATTGCGACAATTTCCTGCATCGGGACACCTGATTATCCCCTGGTGAGCCAATCAGTGCACACCATTAGGATTGTGTCATGACCAATAGGTGCAGTGGCAGGTCCTTAGTGACAACTGGTCATATTGTGTGGGTGCTGTAAACTTTCAGCCTAATGAGAAGTGAGGAAGGGAGTAGTGCATATGCTGTAATGATGGATTACACGGAATGACCTTTAAACAAACCTCCCGCTCGCATATGTATAATCAGAGACAAAGTCAGTTAATCCTGCACAAGCCCCCAGCCCTGCTCCTCCCTGCGCACATCATGCAGACATCCTGAGACAGCAGCATGTCTGCAGAGAGAATTGTCATCTGAACAGATGCTATTTTTATCTGTGTGCTTGAGGCATTATGTGTCCGCTTTAGGAATTAATTAAATTCTTGCTCTTTCTTGTACTTTCCAGTGTGTTAAATAAAGATGCTTGTCAAATCGGCAGCTGAATTTAGAACTTTAGAGGTTTTTAATTGCCATATACAGTGTGATTGCTGCAGCAATTAATCTTTAAACCCAGAAACAATGTAATCTGTTTGCAGTTTCACCTCTAAAGTCAATGGCATTTTGGTTTGCATGCCTGTTATAAGGCCTGTCATAAGCACGAGGAACAGAGAGTTTTAGCTTTGTTGTTTGATATAAATGATGTCAGTAAATACCCCAATGGTGAATCTAGAAGATTGTAATGGTAAATGGACTGTATTTATATAGCGCTTTATCCATTCTTTAGGACATTTCATCATTCACCCATTCACACCCCATCCATATAGTGTCAGTTTCTAAAGGAAGCTAACATTCACAATCCATTGGCTATGCCATCTGGAGCAACTCGGGGTAAAGTATACATAGGATACACTGAAATCATCACTTAGTTATATAAAGAGGACCGCACTCCTCTCCAACAGGCACAGTGTTGTCTCAAAGAAGGCAACAAGGGTCTAAATATGTCTTCTTAACATCATCTTGAACAATATTCAGCCTTTTGCTGAGTGTTGGTGAAGTAAAGTCATGACCGTGGCCTAATTTGTTTAAAACCCTACATTAGCTTTTAATTTGGTGATTGCGTTTGTGTTTCAAATTTCATTACACAAGTTGATATCGGCAGATTTTGTTGTTGAACAAAGTATTTATTATTATTAACTGTAACGTTTATTAAAGTCCTTATTTCAGCAATAATCTAAAATCCACTGGAAAATCTTTTTGGGCTCTTTATAAGGTAACCAGTGTGAACTTCCTGGTTGACCTACACAACTCAAGAAAACTAATCTATCTTACATGGAACACACATACACCATACAATGCCATGTTTCCCTTTTTGACATTGTGAAAGTGTAATATGTGGCTGCAAGTAAGTGTGGCGCATTTTATGCCTTTCCAACACTGCCTCACAGAGGCTTTCAAGTTTTTAAAAGCATCGTAGAGGACAGCTGTCCCACCCAGCTCTTAGCTCGTAGTCTGCCTCCACCTCCACTCCAAAGACACTTGCAGTGGGATACAGTGGGGTGTCATCTGTAAACCTGAGTGAGGGAGGGCTTTAATAATTAGTCCATTTTTAGACAACAGTATTTTTTTCCATTCTCCACTCCCACGGAGATCTAAGAGCAGGTACAGCGAGCCGTCTCTAAAGAAAGAAAGACTAATAGATGGAGAAAGGGAGGGGGTTCAGTTTCCCATGAGAGTTAGAGGGAGATGGTGGCAAATGCTAAACACACAAAGCATCGATAGAGCGGTGGATAAAAAATCAAAGTCATTGTGTTTTGTTTAAGCGTAAATAACCTACTACTTGTACACACCCCAAGAAACAGGCCAAACACAGGGTGTGGTCACAGCAATGCAAATTTCCGGGCAAATCCTTTATAGCAGTAAATAACTTCACATGATTTGGTAGACAAGAATTCATATTGGAATGTCTTGCTACTAATGCATGCACACGAAGGTCAATTATGCGATATGTGTAGCAAGGTCATTTTTCCCTAATTTGGGTAGGCATATGTGCAGCAGAGCAAGACAGCAAGGCTTGTGGATGTTGTTCCATCTCAGGCAGCTCTTACTCTGTTTAACACTGATGCTCTTATTTTGAAAAAACTAGAAAGACTGTTGAGATGTATGGCAGAATGTCAACATTTTGACCATAATCAAGTTTTGGTTAAAGACAGAAAAGCGAAAGACACATCTTTCCAATATAATTTAAATTCCATTTGTATTGACATTGCAGCCAGGACCAGATGTAGCTGTATCATTTGCTTAGCCTTTGCTTCATTATTTGCTTGGTTGCAATCAGTCACCAAGTTCTGCTTGTATGTTTTCACTGGACAAAAAGTTGGCAGTTGGTTTCATTTTGACTTCAACCACAAGTCTATTGAACATCCATTTAGACAAGCTGCTTTGTTGCTACACGTGATGTTATTCATTTAGCTGATAGTTTTATCCAATGTGAGTTACATACTCTTAAATTCAGTAAATATCCTCCAGGAGCAATTTAGGGTTAACTATGTTGCCTAATGACACTGTTGACGGCAGGGGGTGGGGATTGTATAACTGACACTCTGATTGAAATTGTCCCTTGCAAGTAGCTTAACATCTCTAACTTCTTCATTCGTTTGAAAAAAGTAGTGCGCAATTACGGATTCATGTCCAAGTGGTTTTTACGTGTGGATAGAAAGTGCTATTTCATTCTCACTTGTTCAATGTGTTCTTATACCTTGACCAACTCTGGAGGTGGTTTGGCTGATAAATCACAATTCATCCTCAATGCTCACTCAAAACATTTTTTTATTGCCAAGTTTAAAGTAGGTCAGTATGAAATATCTTTGTAAGAGAACCATTTTGTTGGAGCTACATTACAGAAGTACTTCAAAGGTGAAGTGTGTGGGAGTTATGAACAGATTGAGTCTTACCAAGCTGATTTTATGGAGTGATTTCTGCTAGAAGCTGCATTTACTGAAATATAGCAACTGTCATTTGGTTATAAAAAGCCAAACTGAATTCCAAAAGGTCACCATTTGAAGTTCAGTCAGAGACATTTACATTAAATAGGATTGTGTACAAATACAGCAGTATTATGTTTGACGGATCATTTGGATGTAACACCAAAACACTGCGTGCACCGCACCAAGATGATCCATTGTCACCTTCTAAGATGCAAAATATTAACATGCGTTTTCCCTCCCTCTCTCTTTACTTTTTCTCCTGTCTCAGTGGTCAGCAGGCATTTTTGTTGGAGAATGTGCCCTGTAACAGCCCAGTTTGCAGTGATGTTCAAAGGATGTTCGAAATCCAATGGGACCAATCAGATTTGGGAGCCATTCAGAATGCTGTCATGGCAACATTCTTTGACATCTACGAGGACGTAAGTAGTTTGTGTTGATTTAATGTTTTCGAGCTTGTTTAGGTCATTCAATATAAAACACCATCCTTTCTCTAGGTTTCTCTCAGATCTAAGTATGAGTTCTCATTAAAATGCATCTCTACATGTGTGCTTGACTCATTACTTCTGAAAAGATGTACTTCATTTCTGTTTGCAAAACCAAATGCATTGTTTTATTGTTTTCCTAACCAACTGGAGGCAGCAGTGGACTTTACTTGCCTTGTCTGATGGTAGAAACAAAAGTAAATATACAGTTAGGTCCATATATTGTATATTTGGACACTGACACAAGTTTGGTTTTGTTACCTGTTTACTGAAACATATTCCAATTATAGTTATATAATGGACATGGACATAACGTGCAGACTCTCAGCTTTCATTTGAGGGTATCCACATTCAAATTGGATGAAGGGTGAAGGGATGAACATGTGCCACCCTCTTTTAAAAGGGACCAAAAGTAATTGGACAATTGACTCAAAGTCTATTCCATGGACAGGTGTTGGCAATTCTTTCGTTATGTCTTTGTCGATTAAGCAGATTAAAGGCCTGGAGTTGATTTGAGGTGTGGTGCTTGTGTTTGGAATATTTTGCTGTGAAGACAACATGGGGTCAAAGGAGCTCTCCATGCAAGTAAAACAAGCCATCCGTAAGCTGCGAAAACAGAAAAAACCCATATGAGAAATTGCTATAATATTAGGAGAAGAAAGCAGGCACTGGTGAACTCAGCAACGCAAAAAGACCTGGACATCCACTGAAGACAACAGTGGTGGATGATCGCAGAATCATTTCCATGGTGAAGCGAAACCCCTTCACAACAGCCAACCAAGTGAACAACACTCTCCAGGAGGTAGGCGTATCAATGTCCAAGTCTACCATAAAGAGAAGACTGCATAAAAGTAAACACAGAGTGGGTTTCACCACTGCATGGTGCAAGCCACTCATAAGCCTTGAGAATAAAAAGGCTGGATTGGACTTTGCTAAAAAAACATCTCAAAAAGCCAGCACAGTTCTGGAAGAACATTCTTTGGACAGATGAAACCAAGATCAACCTCTACCAGAATGATGGCAAGAAAAAAGTATGGAGAAGGCGTGGTACAGCTCATGATCCAAAGCATATCACATCATCTGTAAAACATGGCAGAGGCAGTGTGATGGCTTGGGCATGCATGGCTGCCAGTGGCACTGGGTCACTAGTGTTTATTGATGATGTGACACAGGACAGAAGCAGCCGGATGAATTCTGAGGTGTTCAGAGACGTACTGTCTGCTCAAATCCATCCAAATGCAGCCAAATTCATTGGGCAGCATTTCATAATACGGATGGACAATGACCAAAAACATACAGCCAAAGAAACCCTGGAGTTTATTAAAGCATGCATTTCACTTGTTAAACACTAAACTTCAGACAGAAAGGCCCCAAACAAACAGCAACCCACTGAATTAAAGATGTAAGTCTGTACTTCAGCTGGATCTGAATTATTTCATTTAAAATTCATTGTGGTAATGTACAGAACCAAAATTAAAAACTGTATACTGGGTGTAATCCAGGCTAACCCAATTTCTATTTTTTAGATGTTATTGGCAAAGAAACCTTACACAATTTGAAAACTAAATATAAGAAAAAGGAAAAATAAAAGGAGCTTTGAAGATGTTCGTTCCTGTTACGTCCGTGTAGGAGTGCACTCACTGAATAAGAATCAAAATCACGAAAGAAGTGGAGTAAAAACAAAACAAAACCGACAAAACAAAAGTGCAATGAATTCCAAAAAATAACCGTATTTCAATTCTTATTTTGATGCAAATTTCTCTACATTAGCAGGAATGCAGCACCAAAGCATTACTTCATTTAATTGTAAAATTGCAATACACCATATGTAGTCCCTAAAACCAATAACCAGGAAAAATAATTGTGAATCCAAAATGTATGAAAAAAAGGTGAAAAACATTTTGGCCAAAATCGTACAGCCCTCCATACTGCTCAGAGATGCATTCGAATGCATTAGCATTTACAATACGAAAAATATTTGTCGTCCCGAACTACCCCTGCTCGTTTTTTGTTTCATTTACTGCTGTCCAATAGTGATATGATCAACACAAATTTTAAAACCAAGAGTAAACACAGTCAAAATCAACACTGTCTAAGTACTAGCATCTACAATAATACATATATCAAATAGTTGATTATGCCACATAAAAGACAACCCCTTGTTGAGTATTTCTATAGTATTAAAGAACTTAATGCCAAATGGAGAAGAAAATTAATCAATCCCAAAGACAACCCAAGATTATTAGATTTCTCTTATACAGTCATGGGGATTAAGTATAAAGCTTTTATTTTTTTTCTAACACTGGCGTCGACAAAATGATTTAAGTTTATGCTTCTTCTTTCATGCTCAGAACAAATACTCCGGAATTGGACGGGATTACTTAGTGCTTGTTTGTAATCAGCAGTGCTGTTTAAAGTAGCTGTAGGTTGTGTGCCTTGTGTACTCCTTATCTGACAGCTTTGTATTTACAGTACAAAGCACTTTGTGTTTCTTTTACACCTTCTATACGCGCTGTTATTTTTACCCTGAATATTGTTTTTTAATTTATTTCAACCTAGATGTCTGTTCATGGGAACAATGGATTGTTCATTTGTGTTTTTAAAGCACTCTTGGAGCTGCATTTACATACCTCAAAACGTCTCACAAAATCCTTACACACACTCCCACTCACCAGAATGTTCGCCTGTTTAGCAATCTGCTATATATGCCGTCTTATCAGAATTAATTATTAGAGCTAATGCAGCCTGTCTGTTAAATGCTGCCTTTTTTTCCTCTCTGAGGGAGAATTTCTAATTGGGAGGGAGAGATGTAGCGAAGAGGAGAAAAAGGGAAATAATTGAGAAGATAAGATAATGCGGGATCAGTTGCACAGTATGTAGGAGGAATGAAAATGTACATCAGAAGACACACACACACACACACACACACACACACACACACACACACACACACACACACACACACACACACACACACACACACACCATGCTGCCATTGTCCCTTATCTAAATGCCTGTCTTCATTTGCAGGGTATATTAGACATGCTGGTTCTGAGCAAGGCAGAGGGCAAAAGCAACTTGATCATCCACGCTTTGAAGAACAATTTTGAGTCTGATGCCTACTTCGTTAAAGTGATGGGTAAGTGACTGACTTGCCAAGCACTTTCTGTTCCTCTCTCCATGCCTACACCAATTTATTGGTTGGAGAACATGGACAAAAAAAAAGAAAACTGCACCATATTGCCTTTTTCTTCTTCTTCCAAATTCACACCTGGAGAAACCCCACTGAAATGTTTAATATATTATGCTTAACTGTCCTGTTTGGTTCTTTGTACCCCCCCCCCCTGGACCAATTAGTATCATTGAACATGAGCAGCACTTTTTCCAGAACCAGATGGGCATGACTATTATCCACCATATTATTTAGATTTCTAGCCCCGAGCTACTCCTTTGGTGGAAAAAAGGGGATCCTGTGCGAGCGGTTTGTTCGTTTTCCACCTGAATTAAAATGTCCATGCAAGACTCCCAAAAGGTCATTTGAAATACTACCTCAGTTCTCGTACCCTTCTCGAAGACCTTGTTCAGCAAAAATATACTTTATATACAGCACGCCCAGTTTAGTCGGTGCTACTGATAATGCCACGTTCATGACACAAGAGTGCGAGCAGGACAATTGGCTCCAACTTGAAATTGATAATGTCATAGTCTTTGGATAAGACACAATAATATTACCTCATACGAGGTTTCTATGCAGAGGCAGATGTTATAAAACCTTGTTTCTGTTTACACTTTGGAAAGTGTTGTTTGATTCCCACTATTCGATTTGTTTGTTTGTTTGTTTGTTTTGTTGGTTATGTGTGATGCCTGGAATACCGCTTTTTTACTGTTAGTTAATACAACCATACACATTTGGTTGAAAAATAAAAAATAAAATAAAATAAATAATAATATACAGTAAATTGCACTTTAGCAGAGTGAAACAGGAGCATAATCAGTAGTAACAAGTTCAAGTTCAAGTTCAAGTTACTTTATTTATACCCAGAGGTAGATTTTGTTTGCAGTAGTAGAGTCCTCATACACACATATGGGAAAGGGATAAAAGATGCACATATCACACATCATTCAAGAGGCACATATCACACATCATTCAACTTACAAATACAATAATAAATAATAAATAAAAACACCTGTGCAAAATATATCTATGACTTATTCCTCAGTGTAATGGCTGCAGGGACAAAACTGTGTTTGTGTCTATTTGTTCTGCACCTAGGGATTAAAAACCTACGCCCAGAAGAGAGAAGCTGAAACTCTGTGTGTAGTGGATGGGAACTATCATTTAAAATTGAACCAGTTATGCGCTGTAACTGTTTTCTGTAAAGGGTCTCCACGTTGAGCTGTGGCTCACCGATCAGCCTGCTAGACCACTTCACTATTTGATTGAGTGAGTTTTTATTTTTTAAGGGGAGGTTTCCAAACCAGGCTGCTAGTGCAAATGATAAGACTGATTCAATAAAAGCATGGTAAAAGAGGGTCATGATGGATTTGTCAATGTGGAAACGGCTCAGTTTCCTCAAACAGAACAGGCGCTGATGCCCCTTCTTACACACAGCCTCACAGTTTGCTTGAAAAGTGAGTTTTGAGTCTATTATCATTATTATTAACATCAGCCACCAAATTAAAAATCACCTGTATGTCAGAGCACTTTCCAATCCAAGTGTGAATGTTACATAGTGAGATCATATGTAACATAAATCCAACTGTGTTGGAAAGAAACTCCCTCCGAATAGAATTTGGGGATTTTATCCTTTACAGAACATTTACATGCACAAAAACCTAGCACACTACAGGAAAGGGAAGACCCTAAAAAGCATAATAGGGCCCATTTAAAGCTGTTTAATTTCCTCTTTAACTACTACACACAATTGCCTGTGGTGCACGTCATGTAGCCAATCAATCCTGGATTTTTCGTAGTCAGACTGGCTCACTTTGCTTGATGAAAGTGTCAGAAATGTTTAAAAAAAAAAAAAAAAAACCTTTATTCTGTCTGTGGAGCCGCTGACTAAATATTCTCAAATTCAGAGGAAATGGCACACAAACTGTGCAGTTGGTTGTATTTCAGTCACACTTTAAACCTGGTATTCACAAATGATATCTGACTAGAACCAAATGTGGCTTCAATCTCTGTGTGCTCAGAAAACGTTTTTTTTATATTTTGGGCTCACTGCGTTTTCCTAATAGATTGTGTTCCTTTGCCTTTTTTTATTGTCACATTGTTCAAAATCAAGGCGCTATCTTTCTGAAGTAAAAACGTTGCTACGGTGTTAGCACCTAGAGACATTTGAGGAAAGCAAAAATAGTTCCACTCTAGGGTAGGCCTTTGCATAGTTTAATCTGTCACTCTGCTCTGCTCATTAGTGTTCATCCCTTTCTGTTTTCGAACAGTTGGCGAACAGTTGTTGTTTTGTGTTGTTTGGAAGGGGGAGGGGGGGGGGGTGTTCAACTGCTGCTCTGCTTTCACAATCGAAAAAACGCAAATGAACCTTCTTCATGCTCTTGTAATACACACACTTAGAGTATGTAATCTAAAATATCTGCCAAGTATATCATCAAAACCGATAAATACATTCTTCCTGATTTACATTTTTAAAGTACTGATGCTCTTCATTCATTAAAAGCACATCTAGCCCTTTGAAAAAATGCTGACATTGAAAAAATACACTGCAAGCTTAACCTCAAACACATTGGTAATACTCGCATTCCTTAGTGTCACAATTGCATGGATTCAAATGACTCAAGACTCAAAAACAAAATAAAATGACCAGAATCTGACAGTAAATTCAGATGTGGTATTTAGCCAGATAAATGTAAAACTAAGCCTAGGCAGACAGTAAACTATGTATTCCACATGGATTTTAGTGTTATTTAGGGCCATTTAGTAAGTCCAGGATTGTGTTTGCCATGCTGAACTTTAATGGATGATGCTGTTCATGATAACTTTGGAAAGTCAGAGGTGGACCAGTGCTGACATTTACACAAGACCATCCGCTGTTTGGTCAATTGATAAAAGCACTGTTTTTAAGATTTTGGGAGAATTGGAAGTACTTTATACTGTATACATACAGAGTATGGTGACACAAGAAGTGGGTGTAGACATCAGCCATTGGTGTCATTACCTTAGGTTTGAACCATTAGATCTTCCCAATCTTGTTTTTTTAAAACCAGAATTGACATAAGGGTTCCTCAAACAAACCCTGAACAGGACAATGTAGGCAACCAAATTGGTTCCAAATAATTTGTATAAACTGAGTTGTAGAACAAAAACATGGACAATGCTGTGATAGAAACCTATCACTCACAAGGTAGCCCCGCCCTAAAACATGCGCGCTCTGATCTTCTTGTTTCCTCTAAATCGGTCCATCAGTAATAAATTGACCATCATGATGTATTTGATATACGGTGTAATACAGTGTATTGAGATTATCCATAGAGACCATAGGCTCATTAGAAAATGGTTTACTGCGGTAATGAACCAATTAAGAAGTAGGGTCATTTTCTCATAGACTTCTGTACAATCAGATGTATTTTTGCAACCCCTACTTGCTATTAGAAAAACTGCAGGTTTGGGGCACTTCTGCATTGGCTTCACTTTGCAGACATGGTAGTTGCCGCTTGGTTTGTCTGAATAAGTTAAGGAAACCTGGGAATATTTATTTTAGACTCGATTCCCTCCCAGCACAATGAGCAAAACAGCAGCAAACACTGTGGTTTAGGAGTAATAGCCACTATGTTATGGACAAAATGCCCAAAATACAAAATCTTTTCCCATATGTCAATAGGCAGAAGGGAAGAAGCGTCATGTGTTTTCTTAGCCTGCAAGCCTCAGTTTTGTTCGTGCGTGACCTTGGCTCATCCCCTCTTCCTGCTGCGATAACATAAATTCCTTTTGTGCCCTCTCCCTCTGAACACCGCTGTTCATTTCATTATCCACGTCTTGTCTCACTGCAGCACTTCAAACAAAACACGCACACTCATACCAAAACGCCCATCTTCACCTCCCGCTGACACCGACACTCTCAGCTCCCACACTTCTCCTCAGTTATTACATGTTCGGCTGTGAATATTTCATACACGTTCAGTGGTGCATCTTCTACATGGGGCTGACTACAGTGTAGTGAGCGAACAACAAGCAAACCAAAATAAAAATGTATCTGTCAAATGTAACACCCTGTCGACATCTCATTTCTCTCCCCTGTGAATGGGAACTCAAATGCAGATAATAGCCTCGCACCACCCGTGAACCCCCTGAGGGCAAATTGTGTTTATTTACTGTTCCTCTTTTCAGGCTGCACTGGCTGATGGCATTTTCTTGAAATAAGTGTTTGAACTTCATATTCAGACTTGACACATTATGCCAGCCAGTGATTGGTCTTTATAGACAGCCTGCTGCAGCCCGCATTTCTTTAGGACAGAATCCTATTTTCGATGGCCGACATCACTCATCCCTCCCCAGAGCATTATTGAAAAACACCCGCTGATGGATTGACTTTGCGTCGCACTTTGTGCGTGTGTGTTATTCCTGAGTGAAAGTTAAGATTTCACAATGCACACGGACCTTACAGCTATAAAAAGGTTATCTTGGACTCTTGCTGGGTATTTCACACTGAGATGACCTGAACCTATACTGGCCTGACATCCTATCCCCCTCTATTTCCCCACTGCAATACTTCATACACTAATGCATTCCATCAAAATTGGTACCTCTGTTGCCATGGGTGCATGTATTATTTAAGAGCAAGCTAGAGGATTTTTCAGTAAAGATGCAGACCAATGTGAGATTGGCAGCTAGGATGGCATCTTGTAGAGAAACGAAGAAATATCTCTTTTTCTTCTTGGATACATCTTCAAGAAGGTTTCTCCCCATAGTAGTTTGTTGAATGCTATTTAATTCATAGGTGCAGTTCAGTTTTGGCCCTGGTGCAGGTCTTCTTGGCAAAAAGTGCTTCATATTCCAGCCTTTGCATGGGCTCAGCTGTGCTTTTTTCTGAAATTCCTTTCATTTTCTTATATTTTCATTATTCGTATAATATCTCTTTAGCTAATGACTGATGATTCATAGATCCATTGTCCACAGAGGATGAATCCTACAGACTTGGTTGATCTCATACTTTTACCTCTAGGGCCACCATAAGGCACAATTTAGCTTGTTATTATGATTTCTCTGAACCATTTGGAGGTATGCTGTGATATTTTGTGAATTATAATGACTTTAAATCCTATGAGCACAACCATTTTCTGGTCCTTCTGCTCTTCACTTTCTGTAGTGACCAAATACCTTGCAAACTCATGACTTTCCTATAAGTCTCAGTGGGGATTTGAGTGTGATAAATACAACATGTTAGTATGATAGCAAGCTAAAGTATCAAAGTAAACATCATACCTGATAAGCAATCAACTCAATAGCATTATCACTGTAAGCATGTTAGCATTTCTTTATTTCCGCTATTGTAAGTAAAATGGGTAACCCCTAGACTGAGGTATAACTTGAAATGTGTTCAACTTCACACCACTCCGTCTTTAAGGGCACTCATACTAGCCCTTTCAGATTAATAATGGGGAATAAAAACTACATTAGGGAGTGGTCTGCCACTCAATTCACAATGTCATAGCGCGGGTAGTAATAAAAAAGTGATTTATTTTCACATCCGTGGGAACAAGTTATCGCTTAGCCTAGTGGCTATTCTAGCTACTTACCAGCAAAACCTTTTCTATTCAGCGTGTTGATTGGTCCATTGAAAGGATACTGAAGTTAAATACACCTCAGATGGGCTCCGTCTTATTGGGCAGTGTCGCTTTACTTGATCTGGCTTGTGTTTCCAGTGTACACTGTTTCGCCACCAAACGTGCAAAAATGCAGACCAAAATACTTGAATGCTCATGTTCTTATCATTTGTCGAACATCATGGTCTCACTTTGCTGCAGCAGATTAACTTTATAGCATTAGCGTCTTCAACAGTCCCCTATTAGATTAGATCCGCCTGCTTTAGCAACCGATCAATAAGAAAATGACAACCAGGTGATTGTGGCAATGGCCTCCCAGACCCGTCCCACGACAGGAGCCACGCCAGCAACAAATTGCACTGTCTTGGGTCTGTCAATATGTCTAACACCCAATTAGGTCCTAGCAGTCTCTCAATCAGCTGAGTGATGTGTTCTAAGGTAAAATACATGTTTAACTCTGCAACTCTAAATTACAGAGTAGAATGGTATGTGTTACAGTTTTTAAACGTGGCTGCTCATTAATTGATCATCAATCATGCTGCCAGTGTTTTACCATTAGGTTTTTTTTTGCCCACCACATTTTGGATCAGGTCAATTTGGGCTTGCTATGAATTAGAAATAAAGCTCTTTTCAAACTTCTGTTGCAGGTTTTGGTACATTTATTATTTAGCAAGAGACATATACATATTATATAGATGCATAAATATTAATCGTATTGTATTTTCAAGGAACCAAGGAGAAGCATTAGGCTTACACAAAGTCTTACACAAAGCAAAATGGTTCCTCTTTAAGCTGTGAGAGACAAATGAAGCACAAAGTGGTTGCAGGGTGGACAGATGGATGGGAGATTACTGCCGAGGAGGGAGGAGATGGGAGAAATCATAAGCTCCAAAATTAGAAAGATAGATAAAATGATGGGCGATGGGATCGGGAGTGGGAGGGGGGTGTGTGTGTGTGTGTGTGTGTGGAAAAGAGTTGAATAGAGAGTCACAAGCAGAACTGTACGAGTTGATTAGTTTCCTGCTCACTTATTAGGATGCAGATTAGCTGCATTGAGAAACATCTGGGGGCTTTTCTCAGGCTCCTCTCTCTGCTCCTCACCTCCCCTTCCATCTCCTCCTCCTCTACCACATACAGCTCTCCTCATTCCAAATGTCTTCTTCCCATCTACTCTCTTATTCTCCCATCTTTTCTCATCTCATTTCCTCCTCTCTAACCCTCACCAGCGCCTGTTTTTATCTAGCTCTCACCTCTCATGCTACTCTCACCCTGCATTCACTCCTCTCTTGTTTCTCTTTGGCCAATGTCTCTTATCCTGTCCTCCTGCTCCAAGTCTGTCAATCAGAGCTGTCTTTCAGCCCCTATTTTCATCTCAAAATGACAACAAGGTGATCTACATGATTTTTGTTCAGTGTGGCTCTGTCATCCGGAGGAGGAATTCACTGCAGGCTGCATATTCAGAGTGGTGTGAATACTTTTTTTCAGTGTCTGCTGCCTATACACAATGACGGCTGAGTGGGAGTGCCTGTTCCCATATTTGTCAAAATTGCATTCTGCATCAGCGTATGTTTACAGTTGAAGTCGTAACAGCTCTGCCTGCTAATGTGACAAGCTGCCTATTCAGTACATTTCATACATATTGCAGCCCTTTTATCCATTACCTACAGAGAGTAGTCATTCATATGTCATGATTAGGTGTAGTATCTGATTATCTCTAGAACATCCTAGAACATCTGTGATGTTGCCTTAAAGGGTCCCTATCATGCTTTTTTGGAGTTTTCCCTTTGCTGTAGTGTGTTCTATTGGTCTTTCTGCATGTAAATTGTCTGCAAAGGCTAAAATCCAACATTTTCTCTTCCACATTCACAACAGAGCTTGCCAGCTAACCAATCAGAGCAGACTGGGCTCTGGTTTCAGACAGAGGGTTAAAAGAGATGCTGCAGCACAAGCAGTATGAGAAAAATAAAGAGCTTTTTGAACCTTTAAGCACAGTAGAAGCATAAACAAAAATGATAAAAACCTGGTTATAATAAGGCCCCTTTAACATACTGTTTATAGCATGTTAGCAGCAGCAGCAGCAGCAGCAGGAGGGAGACCACCGCAGTGTAGAAGCCAGCACTAATCAATTTTGAGTTTTATTAAGTTCAATAAAATTGGTGTGGACCGCATCCACTGAGAATTGAAGGAGTGGAAAGACTGACCAATTAGCAAATTATGGGTTGCAGATAAGAAGGTGAAAAGAAAAAAGAAGCACCTACTTTTGATTTGGAGTTGTAATTGATTTATGGCTCTGAGAGCTAATCAAGTAGCCTAAGAAAACATTTTCTCTGTGGCCAGTGGCAATGCTGCTTACCCAAACCAATCCCCACTTAGCCTAACCAGGCCGCAACAAGCAGAGGGAATGATGTTGGGCTGGGGTTGTTTAGCCCCAGTGAGCAGGAAAGCTGCTGTATTTTCACTATAAGGCGCTGTAACAGTTTGGATGAGTTATCCCTAGAGACTGTTAGCCTCAGCGCGGATGTTAAACTGTATTCTAATTGATATGGCTAACTGGTGGTGGTCACACTGCATTTGTGGTGTTCATCTGAAAGTGAAACAACGTTGGCGCCACTGCCAGCTGTTCAGGGACTGGTGAGTGTACAACAATGCTATAATAGTGTTACCCAAACTGAGCACCAAGCAGGGGAAGGCTCCCTCTGGGAATTTCAATCCCCACGGCGGTGCAGTGCTTGTCTTACTTACACTTAGACCAGACAAGACAATAGCCTTTAAATTATGTCTTATGAGGGCTAATAGGAAGGGTTGTAAGAATTGTCAGTCAAGTACACACGAGTAAACCATTTCTACAGAGGACAGTATGTAAGACATAATTACACCTCCTCTTCAAGGCAATTCTTTTTAATCAGGCCAACTGTTTAATGCAATGCAGGCATGTATTTGCTATACAGATAAGTTGAATATCTGTAAATATGCACACATGCAACAACACTGTCAATATCATCATTTGTTATTGTCATTAGCAGGTGGTCCTTTTTGGATTTGGCAATTAAGATATCAAGACCATTGTCAACTCACTGCCAATCACAGTGTCAGTCTGTGTTGGAATGTTTTGTACCCATCCGTGTCTGTCTGCAAGCAGCCCTGCAGTCAGCAGAATTAGCCTGAGGACAATGAGAAGTGGTGAGCATCTCGGAGCGAATGCTGCTCCGCTGTCAAAGTGTTGTGTATGCGTGCACAGCATAGGGTCTGCTCAGCTTTCGTTGATGCGCATTGTAGCCACTAGTGCTGACACGGCATGTTATGTTCTACTGTCATCGTCTGCTCATTGCATCTTGCTCTTTATGTACAGCTGTGGAAAAAATTAAGAGATCAGTCCAAATGTTTCATAAATCTCAATCCCTACATGTATGGCAGTGATTCCAGTGTCTGTTGAATTCCAACACAGAGACATTTTGGCAGGAATAAAATAAAAATATAATCATTTGACTCGTATCTATAAATTGTAAAACAGGTGAAACTGATAATGCTGCAGCGGTCTCTCAAGCAAATTGTTGATTTCCTATTCTCCCCATTTGCCCATGGAAAGTTAAATTCATCAATAGGAAAGATTTTAAATGAGTATTTTACATTTGTATATAAATTATTGATACAAATTTAGTAATCAGGTCCTAAACAGCACCTTAACTATAGATAAATATAAGTGCATTCATTCAAACTGACTTGCTTTAACTCTATGTTTAGCACAGAATACAAGAAAGATCAGCATCCATCTTAGGAGCCACTTACATACACAAACATATCATTTAATTGCCACGGCATGAATAGGCTGAAACATCAAGGTTGCAAGCAAAATGGGTCAGTCATCTTGAACGGGCCTGATGAGACGAAATAAGTATTTTATTGAGTGCACGTCTTAGGTATATTTTTTCGCTCAGGCCAGTGAGTCAGTTCTTTGTGGGGTTGTTATGTTCTTAGCATGAGACCAGCACTCTGTCTGTGTATTCAGCAGTGTTTGAGAAGTATACAGCTGGATTCCCATGGCAACTGGCCAAATTCTGTGTTTCGAAATAGGTACAAAACAGTCAAAGCATCCTGACACAAACAACAGTGTCCAATTCGTGTGTGCATTGGGCGTAATAACTATCAAAATGACGATTCTTACAAAGGTTTTGTATCCTTTTCAGTGGCTTATGTTTCTTCCACAAATCTTTTAGTCGGAGCCTTTGATTCTATTATTTCTTCAGGTATTTGAATGGTAAACTTCCTCTACTGTAGAAAATCCTCCCTTCAGTGACTCAAACCAATAGGGGGCATGACCTGATTTTCAATTTCTCTACTCGGCAGCAAACATCCTTTGCTTTTCCTACTGGGTTCATTTTTATCTTGAGCCCTCATGTCCTTTGGTCTCCATGGAGGTAGGCACACGTAGTCCAGCTTTATTACCTACCATTGTGTGTACTCACAATTATCTCAGATATACAAAGGCCACCCAGTATCTCCGTATAAATGTGGACCCACTTTCAGAAAAACTTTGGATTTCAGGCTCTCTCTGTTAATATACCAGTTGCTGCCATGCACTTATTTGTTCCATCTACTCTTACTGGTTCATTCCATAGGAGGCATAATAAGAGTATTGTATATGTTGTCCAGCAGTGGCTCAGTAAGTAGGGGCTTGGACTGGGAATCGTAGGGTCGCCGGTTCAAGTCCCCGAACAGACTTGAAATATGGAAGGTGGACTGCTACTTGGAGAGGTCCCAGTTCACCTCCTAGGCCCTGCTGTGGTGCCCTTGAGCAAGGCACCGGACACCTCCAATCCCCCCTCCCCATTGCTCCCCGGGCGCTGCACGATAGCTGCCCACTGCTCCTAGTACTAGGATGGGTTAAATGCAGAGGAACAATTTCACTGTGTGTGCTCTGCTGTGTGCATGTATGTGACTAATAAAGAGGGTTTCATCCTCCGATTCTATCTTCTATCTATCTTCCATAGGAGGCATAATAAGAGCAATGATGTATAAACCTTCCGACATATTGTTTGGTCAAATTGCTTGCCTGGGACTGGAACATTTTTGAATGATGCTTCAGATATGGCCATTATCAAGATACACTCCTTTTCTTTATGTACTTTCTGAAACGTTAACCATTGTCCACCACCAAGTGCTTTGTTTTATAAATTGAACCTTATCTCTGGCTTTAAGCTATCTGTAGTTCTATTCTTACACTGAATCTTAAATATTAATTATTTTACTGTAATGTCCTCTTTAGATATTTCTTTTTTTAACTGTTAAACTAATTTAAATCTCTTATCTTTTATGCAAAACAAATTTCCTGATCCGTTTCAAAGTCTGTAAAACTGCCATCACTCTACTATATTTGTCGCAGCTTTGTGTAGACAAGATTTTATATCTTGACATTTGGAAATAAGCGAAACGGCTTTTCATTTAAACCAAATCACAGTCATATATATAGGCTACTTTTGCTCATGGGGGCCGGCATTTTTTCAGTAACGCTTGAAAACCACTACTGATGAAAAAAGACTCACTCCCTTTGATGAAAACACACATACAGACCCACACAGACCAGTTCATCCTCCACTTGATTAGGTTAGTCCTGCGAAGGAGCTGCCATCAGTCTTAATATTACGCTCGAAAATAGGCTCGCTCAATCCCAACGAGACTATATAGGCTGTATGTGAGTGTGCGAGAGAGACAGAGAGTGCTGTATTGGCAAGAGACAAAATATCTTCCCCGAAGGATGTTCTATTCCAGTCATCTTGTTGTGGCCATGGAGGAGCTGTTATGTGCTTGTTCCGTGTCAACCAAACATTGAAGTATGGAGAAGAAAGCGGCCTTGCAGAAGAAACAATTGAGTTTTTTTTCTCCCTCATGAGTATAGTTACCTACTCACACAAACACATCCCACCCCTGACACACACTCGTCTACTTCCTGGAGCGACGGCGTGCTCATTGAGTTGTGAAGGACTTCTGCATTGGTGCAGTTCATGTCTATCTATTTCTCTCTCCTCGTCTTTATGCATCAGTGAATTCATGTCATTTCTTTCCTAATGTGTGTCCCCTCAGTGACTTAATATTTTGTCCATTGCCACTCAGTCCTGAGTTTGACTGGAACTAAAAGGAGAAGGGAAATGACTTGAGGCTATGATTCTCTGACAGTGGTATTTCCATGGGGTGCCAAGTACAGTTTGTCTCTATTACATCTACATTTCTAATGAAATTGTCAGTAAAAGCTGACATGTTTCCCTTACATCATCTAAACACAGATGGCCATGCACATTCATTCATCTCCAATGTGTCCATTTAATTGACAGTTAACATGTCATCTTACCAGCTTCCCAATAAATTGGTGCATTCCGACAATCAACTTCAAAATGTTCGTATTCAAGCAGCGTGACATTGCTTGTTCATCTTGAGCCTTTCATGCACCAATATCTTTCCCTCCTTTTGAGAATACATTTCACATCAGTCTTACTCAGGATTTATTCTAAAGGTCGCTGCCAGACAAACACAAACAATGACTCACATTCAATGTTTGTGCTATATCAACAAAACTCACTTAAGTTCAAGTTTCTCAACTAACCTACACAAGCACTAAAGGAGAACATGGCACAAGCTAGCAGAGGAGGTAACCATAGAAGCAAGACACAACTGTTGTCACCACTAGGCTATGTGCTTAACCTTACCATGAGCAAAGAGATAATTGGTATCATGTGAATGCAGTTTTAGGAGAATACGCAACCAGTGTTGACGGTAAATGTAGTTTTAAATTCCTCAGTGAAGGCTATATCTATATAACATCTTTGGTACTTCCTACATCCAGCATTGTGATTTGACTTCACGGTGATGTAGTTGGAGGCAATTTAATTCTACAATTTACTTCAGCTTTAATTTCTAGTCTCCATCTCCAGGTAGCTTGCAGACATGCCTCAAATGCTGCTTAAAAACGCTGCTTCCTAAACCTGTTGTAGTTTTCAAAACAGGACTTCCTTGTTCTTGTATTGCAAACTAACACAGTTTCCAACAGCCAAAACAGCATCCCAAAATAAGAGTGCAGCAGATGTGATGTACGGGATACATTTGACAGGGTTTTGTGTTCCTGAGCCAGAGTATAAGCCTAAAGACATGCAACAGAGAGAGGGCGAGCTGGCGGCTGCATCAGTTGTGCAGGGGGATATGGCCAGGGGGGAACCCTCTGGGCATCAGAAAGTGCAAAGCATCCTGGTACATGTAGTCACTGTAGCCAGCACAGCTCTGAGATTTGGAGAACTCTGCTTTCTGTCGACAAAGCAGTCAATGACGAATTCATTGCTTCAATATGACATCATTAAGCATTAACATTGATTGCACGACCACATGAAAAGTATTTCCGATAATAGATCCTGCAGTTGGGGTTTGTGCTAAGAGTTGATGGTGTTGGCCTTGAGTCCTCCTACAATCTTATGTCTTTCGTCCAATATTCTCTTTCCCTTTAACCTTAAATGAGACCGACTTCAATCAAATGACAGTCTAACCCCCCCTGCATATTGATTTACAGCGTCAGTGTCAATGGTGCCTGTAGCCTGACCCTGAACAGCATATAATTCAAACAAGCAATGAATATCCGATCGCTAAGATTTATTGATCATCGGTGTCCTTCAGCGATGACTTTAGTCCCAAGCCTGTGATGTGTTGATGTGGTCCTTGCTGTTGATGAGCAGTATAATTACACACAGGGCTGTTTCTAGCACTTCGTCGCAGTAGACCAGTCTTCCACTGGCACTTTAACTAATATGTTTTTTTATTAAACTTGACTCATTTTGTTGAAAAAAGCAAGAAATAGCCTTAGGCTTTCAGAAGTTGCTGCTGACAGTATATATAAAGCCATTTTGGAAGTTAAAGCTTCTCATTAAATGATGAATGGTCTAGTCACTGAAAGCATGGTTAATATCCTTGGCTTGAAAACATTCTGTACGTTGACAGATTTCTAGAATACCTGTGGATTACTAAACATGCTTTGAAACACAATGTTAAGCAACAACAACAAAGACCTTGAGAAGAAATTATAGTGTTTTTTTCCAGATGAAACTAGACCAAAACCTGTTCATCAGGGATGTTAATTGTAGCTTATATGCAGTGTGGTCAGTTTGAGTAAAGGTAACAAATGTTTGTCTTTCATGGGAGCTCCATCTCTGTTCTGCTTCAGGCATTCAATTAATAAGCTTTTGAACTTCAAAGCAACACATTTGCCCTTGCCACACGTACGCTATTTCTTTGTAAATCAAAGCTTTAAAAGAAAAAACATCTCTTGTTTATTCACACAAAGTGATGGCAGAAGGCAGGGACGGACTGCAAATGGCTCTTGACTTTTTGACTCTGGGTTTATTTCCCGCACTAATCTAGGTTTTATTTGCCCATTGTGAAGTTTGAAAGTTGATAGAGAACTGGAGAATGATTGTTGTAGACAGGGAGAAAATTGAAGACACATATAAATGGCTCCTATTGCTTCACAAAGTGTCAAAGTACAAAAACAAATAGACTTGTGTAAAACAATAAAATGCTGTCTTGTAGACATTGCTAAAAACACAAACAGAAACTGAAATTCAAATCTACCCATAAAAGCCATAACTGTCTAGATAGTCCAAAGTTTATCCTCAAAGCAGGTCCAATGGTGTCGGCAGGGCTTTTGGCAGCATCCATTTTTTTGCAAACCCTCAAAGCATTTCTATCACTTTTAAGCCAAGACTAACCTTCACACACACTTACACACTGTTGGCCAATGTCCAAGGACACTATGGCATCTTGACCGTCTACCTCCTGACCCACCGTGTATGAGTGTTCCTTACAATTAACTTCACACTTGGTGGGTGTATTGTTGAAAAGCCGAGGGAGTTCAGTGAGTCAAAACAGAAGTAGATTGAATGAGCAGTTCTGGAAAATGCTGCAAGCGGCCACACCACAGTTGTCGCCGAAAACAACACTTCAGTTGGCCCATCTGCGTATTCTGAATGTCGACGGCTTCCGTAGCACTGCAGGTTGCTATACTGTCAGCAAAGCAATTGGCCTGTTCCAAGCCTTTCACTACTCCTATAAATACTCTAAACTGATGGAGGCATGACGAGAGGCACCATGGTGATGACTGAATGTGGAAATGTCGAGAAAAACAATTAGAGAGCAATTAAATGAACGCTTTGAGATCATGTAACAGAGTGACGTCAAGTTCCCCTGCCAATGCTCCAGATTAGTGAACAGAAAACCCTTTTTAGACTTACATAACTGAAAATCCCTACTAACTTTTGTTCCAATGGGTTGTTGAGGCTGTATGTACATTAAATCTTTGTGATTAATTTGTTTGTGGCCAATTAGTGCCACTCTGATACCGAGGCTTCATCCACCCACTGCCTGTACAATTGATTGAGCCCGGGGCGCTGTGATTCTCCCTCTTAAATAGGTGCATTGAGTTTGGCTGCTGTTTATTACAGCACGGCGGGGTGGGGACCTTATTAACAGAGTATTGGGCTTCAGCGTGACTCCATCAGGCAAATCAAGGCAACCCTAGACCCAGGACCCCATTAGTATGCTAATAAAGTCACTTCTCTAATGACTGATTAGCAATTCAGCGGATTTTGTCCTCGCCCGCTTGTACACACAAATAAGTGAACTGCACGCACACGCAGTGTTAATAGAATGTACTTTTAATTTTATGTTGCCAGTTTATTTATAACCTTCCCTTGTCTGGTTGTCCATCTTGTACAAATTGACATAGCACACAGAGGAGATGATTGTATTACATAAAATATAATGAGATTGTGAGAGACATTTAAGAACTGTTATTGTGAATTGGATTTCTTTCAGCCACAGTGAAAATCTTGGTGGAACAAAAGGATAATTCTCTGCTCTGAGTTTGACCTGCTTGATGCATGTTGATACAGTGACCCTAAGGCCATTTAACATCACCATCACTGTGTTGGACATGTAGCACACGCTGAGCAACATGTCTGACTCTGTCATCTCTGTCTTCCTCAGTGCTCAGCGGACTCTGCTCCAACGACTGTCCAGAAGATGTCAAGGTAAGAAATCTTAACTCTAATATACAGCTTTAAAAAATGTGTTGTTTCTTATCTTGTAGTGTCTCCCAGATTGTACTGTCTTGTACCCAATGCACTTATCTTCCCTTGCATACATCTTTATTTTCCTCAAGAGACTGTAGTCAGCATTTTTTCTTTTTAGCAGGCAGAGAGCTGGATTATCCTGCTGGCCAAACTTCATGTCTATAGGGAGGATCAACTTTATATTCAGGAAATTAGGGAAGGGGATTTGAATGGGAGATGTGTTTTTGAGCTGTATAAGGCAGTATAAGCTCATTTTTAAATATTTAAGTTGCATATGTTTTAGTGCAGCCAGAAAAAATGGAAAGGAAAAAAATTAGAGGGGTTTCCAAATCAAAAAAGCACCAGATTTCCACCTGTCCATACTTTTAACAACTGTGCAAACCGACAGGCTGGGAAGAGAGGAAGGTGCGGGTCTTTTTTAGATTTAGACCAATGACAAAACTCACTAAAAGAAACGATATACGGACAGTACAGCCGCCGGCTTTAGTGTATCTCACACTTTTCATGTTGTTGGCATTTTTCAATATATCAGTGTGAGATTTATAAATACAAGTTTAAAAAAAAAATCCTGTCCTTGTTAAATATATTTAGTGTTTGTTGCTTGATGTTGTTCAGGTGCTAAGACTGGGTTTCTACTCATAAATTTATAATGTTGGGTATCTGTTCGTGGTTGAATGCTCACATTCTGGATGTCCAAGATATCATGTCTGCATGACAAGGCCACACAGTGCTTATCCGTGAGAGACATACATACTTCAAGAGTTTACTTCTGACTTTGACATCAGTCCAAGCCTGGCCTCAAACTCAGTTTCTGACTCAAAAATGTGTTCCAATAACAAGAAAACAGCATCAATACAAACTTAGATGATTCAGATGCAACTAAAAGAAACTGCTCTAGAAGGAAATGGTCTAATGTTAAATCATGAATAATGAATGGGGACCTGTTACTTCAGATGTAGGTAAAACGATGCAGTTGAATCCAGGAAGGTCATGTTGATTAATTGAATTTAATGCCAAATCAATTCATGGCAGTATATTAAGCAGTTAACAGTTCATAACACAGCAGCAGTAGTCCTTGTATCCTACATCTCAACAATCACAAAGGAAATAATAGAAAAATGCCATTAGTTTTACAAAGCAATCTCCCTGGAATTTGGACTTGAACGTATTTGATTGGACAACACTATGATTGCATTGCAGCATTTTTTGTTTTCGCCGCAAGAACTGTTTGAGTGGCAAGTTTTTTATACGTTTCACAAGTTTTGTTTGCTGACTGTGTAGTCTAATAAACAAGCCAAACAAACTCACAAGCCTGTTTACTTTTTCAAACAGAAAAGTAAGACTATACACCTTCTGAATTCAGGTTTCTCTCTTCAAACCAAGGAAAGATAATTGCCTTGTTAAATCATGGTTAGAAACACTTCATTTAAACTGAAAAGAAACAAAACAATTATCACCAAAAGTGTGACACTGTTTACACTATTACAAACTTTGGATTGGTCCAAATAAGGCCTTAACTCACTGTGAAAATATGCCTTCTCCTCAGGCTTTTTATCTCGTTGCCTCTATGTGCATGCTGCACAACAGAATGTTCTCATTTTCAGAGGCAGACCATTACATGAGCTTCATAAAATGACAAAACCACGCCCTAAAAAACAGCAACAGGGAAGTACTCAGACAATCACCAATATATTCGACCAATCGCCCAATTCCATCTATTCTCACTGCCAGAATTGTTCAAATTATTTCAACTTTGACCTAGTTACTGCTAACCATTGGACGTGCAACCAATAAGATGATAGCTGTAGCCACGCAAGTTAGCATAGAAAGTAACCATAGAAAAGAAACATAACTGACTGTTTCCCCTGCAAGGCTCTGCCCCAAACCCATGGGAATCAAATTGCGTATCATGTGAATCAGAATGCTGTCAGCAGAGACTCCAGTCTGCAGTACAGTTCATATTTTATACATTAGAATTACTCATTACTTCATTGTTATCTCTCTGTATGTCCACACCTCCCTCTCTCTTAGAGTGGATTTAATGACATTGGTGTCATTTCTATTCCTGGCAGTCGGTATTCCTATACTTTGCATCCAACCATTCATTTCATTTTCATTGACCCATACATTACACACAACTTGGGGTTGTAAGGTTTTGCATGGAAAACATACCGTTAGCTTAAACTCAAACGTTTTTGGGGAGTGTAATGAAGCCATCTTTTTTTGAAGCCAGTACCTTTGAGCTTCTGTATTCCTCCCAAAGAGCTTTTCTGTCAGATCATCATGTGTAGGTGGAGAAATCTGACAAATGCAGCAGCCAGTAGCATCTCTCCTTATATAACCTTCACCAGTGGAAAGCCCCATTGCAAAACACATTAGCTTTGACATCAACAAGAGGCGGATGGTATTAGACTTGTTTTGGTTTCTGTCTGACTACTCTTCCACCCGCTTGTTGTCTATCTGAAAGGTATGATGAATGCAGTAGACACTGGAAGCTCGCGGCTGTTTCTCCTCCTCCCCTCTCCCATCCATCACCCCCTCTATCTTTTCATTTCACTCTACCGCTCCTCTTCTTCTTAGTCACACCTCTCTTCCTCTTCAGCTTTGTTTGAGCACACTAATCTCTTCCGCTGTGGCATTTTCATCCCTCTCTGTTTCTTTTTCTGACCTCATTTCTATTCCTTCCTCACCCGGCCGCCGAGTCTCACAGCATAAAGGGCCTAGTCTCTCTTTGCAGTATGTTTACATGCGTAGTGAGCCGGGGTTTAGCTGATGTAAAGCGAAGCATGGCTCTACAGATCTCTTCATTAGTCTTCATAATAAAGAGATAAGACAACCCCTCTGCAAACACCCACACAGGCGCACAAACGCGCAGCTGTCACACTCATTAATGCTCCGTCACAATGAAAACCAGCTGGGTCCGACATTTTCCATGCTACCTAGTGAAATAAAAAAAAGACTGCTCAAGGTTACTGTGGTGAACACACGCCAACGTGCTCCCTTTCTGTATTCCGTTCTTCCTACCCTCCCTGTTTGTTTCCCCCTGTCCTCTTTCACCCTCTCTGACAGACAGCTCATGCGAATAAAATCCAGCAAAATGTCAAAAAAAAGTCTGTTTTTATTCATGTTTGCCTGTGTGTTTTTACAGCCTTTTGGTGTTAACCAGCCCGGTCCCTACGTCAGCTACATCACAACGGACTCCAACGGCAACTTGAAAAACGCCTCAGGTAACAAACGTCTTTTTCTTTTTTTGTGCATTTTAAGATTGGTTACAGGGCATACATAACAAAATGAGATACATTAAAAACTTAAATACTATACTCAACTACAAAATAAATAACGTCCACAAACCAGAAAAAGAAAATGAGAAAAAAAAAACGAGAAACTTAAAAAATTATGACTCTCTTATATTTAAATATCTTTCCACGGGAGCTTTCACTTCAAAAGCCAAAAGACACACTCTGGCGACAGAATAGCCAGAGAGGCGTTTATTTTTTCCTGAAAATGTCACTGCCTGAGCGTTTGTATGGCCACGTCAGATTTATTAATAACTTGACCTCCTAACAATGACAGCTGTCCTTAGTCTGGCTCGACACCACAGAGTTTGTTTTGGAGCATTTTTCACAAAGACAGAGAATGAAGAGAAGAGTGGTGTATTGATTTCATTTGCGTGGTTTCTTTTGTTAATGAGAAAATAAACTGTGCTTGGAAGAGAAAGGCTGAAGCATAAAGGGCAGCTAAATCAAAGACTGAGCAAAGAATAAATCAGTTATATGGTTGGTGCCTGGAAATAATTTATTTTACCGGGCAAATTTGAAAACGTACCGGTCATGTTTGAATAACAGAGGTTACAAAAGCAACTATAATGTTAACACGTTGTTTTCCCCGCCCCCGGAAGGCTAGAGCCTGATTAAGCTCTGGTTCTTCGCCGGTAAAATATGCCGCTGTTGTTGTTGTTGTTGTTGCCGGTTTATGCCACAATAAGATAGCAACAAGTAGTTAAGGTAGTCAGATTAGCTTCGGTTATGCTATGCTAACATCACCCGTCTTATACGGGACAAACTTTCGATAGATAGATAGATAGATTAATAGATAGATATTGTGCTTCTTTAATATATAAGTAATCAGATATTACACAGTATTGTGTGTTTATAATCCCAATTTTCTAATAAATTCTTTCATTTAAAGTTGACAAAATTAGACCCATCCTATTTCCCCGAATTATAAGCAATCTCAGGCTTCTGTGATTTAGGGTTTTTATTTTTTTTATTATTATAGCATATCCAAAATTAAGCAGAATTAACCTAGATTCCATTGCGTCATAAGTTTATTACTAAACTTATGAGGCAATATTCCTCACCTTTAGAGAGGGGCCCAGCCCCTGGTTTAGAGTGTTGCAGAAAAATATGTTAAAACCAAAACTTGTGAGTCCTTTTCCATGTATCATTCTAGAAATAATTAGTGTCTTTGTAACATTGTGAAAAAGCCAGTCAGGGTAGTTTGGTTTGTTCTTCAACAAAGTTCACGCGGGACGTTGCTGATCGCGTATGGGACCCTTAGGACAGGATGATCAAGAGTGCTGGAAGTGAATTGCTGTCGCACACGAACATCAGTATTTTTTTCATGAGTTTTCAATCTCAGACAGCACCACTTCATGTATTCTCACCAGACTACTCCCTTCTGTTATTGTTAACAACTCCTGTCAACATCTGGCTTTGTTCTACTGGAATACACAAGGTGCCATGCTGTCAGTAGCAGTGAAGAATCTCACATGAATTATGACAAGTATTTCCTTAATATCAGTTAAAAGCCCTGTGACTCCAGCTGTTTTGACTGTAATAGTGTCACCTGTATGATTACTGGGAATATAAACTACGGATGTACTTTTGCATTACCTTACATTTTTCCAAAGTGTTTTACAATAAGTGCAGTCAACCATAAAGATACAAACTCAAACAGCAACAATTCTGTAAGTACATTAGCTTTCAAAGAGCCAAACCATTGTAAGTGCTACTGCATTGGTTTTAGATAAGCCAAACATTGCCAAAGCCAAAGTGCTACATGGTGTTGTGGAAAGCGTTGTTTTTCTTTTTTATTTGAAAAGGGGAAGTTGAATCAGGATGGTTTTCAGTCTGCAACGGAAGATGTATAGACGTTCTGCTATCCTGGTATCAATGGGGCGCTCCTTCTATTATTTTGGAGCCAGGATAGCAAACAGTTGTGATTTTGTTGTGGGGTACCTGGATCCCACTCAAGGTGCGGAAGTAGCGAGCTGGAGCGAAGTGCAGATGGAGTGTTTATTTTAACCGTGTTCTTGATGTAAGGAAGGACCTGATCCATTCCCAGCACTGTAGGACAGTATCTTGAAGCGGATTCAAGTATCTACTCGTAACCAGTGCAGGGAGCAGAGAAGAGTGGTAGTTTGGGAAGTAGGTTGCATTGGCAGTTCTAGCCCAATTTTTTTTGTGCTGTATCCCAGGTTGCAGCACAGTCTTGACTGCAAAAATATCACAAATTGCATTATCATAGATTTATTCTTTTGGAAGGGTGTCCAAGCACAGTGTTACTGGCCCCTCTTGGCCTCTCTCTAGAACCGCCCATGGTAAGTTGAAAACCATTCCAACTACACCATTATGGATTGACTGCAGAGCTCAGATAACACTTGTACATAAAACATCCAGGAGGGAGTTGCACTAGTCAAGGCGTGAGATGACAAGAGCCTGAACCAGAACCTGTGTTGCATTTTAGGTCATTAAGGGACGTATCCTCCCTATGCTACTTGAGACTAATAAGAATGGTATGATATACAGGTAGAGAGACATATGCATAGAAAGGTCAGACTTGGAGGACAGCAATGCTGGACTGTATTAGCCACACTTATTTGATGTAACATCGTAGGAAGGATGCAGAGCAGGATGAGGACAAGATGCACTGACAGCCCGGGGTCAGGGATATATATAGTCTGCCTGCCTCTGTGTGTGTGTGCATTCCCCTGTGCAGCATAATCCCACTTTGTCAGATTTCATTTTGTCATGGATCTGTTTAGGTATGCACATATTTTATAAAAGAGTAGTGAGATAACAGGCTAACGTCATTATTATTTCATAACCATTAGCCAGCTATATGATCTGACAAAACACTGCTAATATTCCAATCGCTGCCCAAGCTGTCCAAGCCCAAAACACTGGGCTTATCCGTGCGTTTTTTTGTTTTGTTAAAGCATGACAGAAAGCACAGTTACATTCCCTCTCGTCACACACTCAGCCTGTTCAAAATAGGCCGCCAAATGGCCATATAGAGAAACAGTGGGGAGGTAGGGGGGAGGGCTATCACTACCTGCACCCGCGCCCACTGCAGGGAAGATGAAGACTGATACAGACGCCCGCTGAATTTGAAAGAAGCTACAATTGTTCGATGATTAAGATACTGAAAAAGCTCCATATGTTCCTCTTTAGACCTGAAACTTTGTCAGCTAAGCAAAATGATTATTTTTAATCATTTAATTGCTTCGCAGTCCTGCATCGCCAAAAGTATGTGGACACTTGAATATAACAATGTAATATCTAATTGTTAAAACCTCTGCTCCTATTATGCAGTCAGCACTTTTCTGGAAAGGCTTTATACAAGATGGTTCATCCCGGCTGCAGCCACAGGAGCAGTAGGGAGGTTAGCAAACAGTCTCCCAGGCTGTGCTCCAATTCATCCCCAAAGGTGTTTGTACACATTATATATCAAATGACAGTGAAAACAATGAGAAAGGAGTTGCCTATAATATCTCAAAATTCGAATTGCTTCTTCCATGGCCCATATTACAAACCTCCAATGGGTTTAATGGTAATATTTCAGGTTGTGTTTTTGTTTTTTGTAATCGTGTTGACAAACTATCAAATAATCCAACAAATCAAACCTAAGACATAACACCTTTTTGCTGAGGCAATCAATCAAACTGTGGATGTAAAACTTTGGACATTTCTGGAGATTGGCAAACCCAATGTGAATACAATGACAAAAAGAAAGGGGGTGCTTGAACTGATAAACCTGCAGCAAACTAGAAGGTTACGTAGGAGCGCAATCTGTTTCCATGTGTGAAAGACAATGCGTGTATTTGCATATGATATCTTCAAATTTAAATGGCTTCTTCCTTTGCCACAATGCTACAAACCTCCACTTGGTTTAATGGCAATATGCCCAGTAGTTGTTTTGATAATTCTACTGACATCTCTCAAACAAAACCAAAAAAATCGTAGCTAACACCTTTCAGCAGATGTAATGATAACCTATATCAATCAACTTGTTCCTGTATATATCTGGAAACCCAATTACTTGCAAATGGCAAACCCAATTTTCTGTCAAAAAGAGGGAATTCCTTCCCAGACTTCCTGAGAGGTGAACTGAAGCAGGATGGGGCCTACTAGTTGGGCAGATGCTATACCATTTATACCACAATTCGGTCCATTGAGAAAGATCATATTCTGGAAAAAATCTTCAAGTGTCTCCCCAGACACCGTCTTTATGTCCCTAGTTCGGTGTGTTCAGTAGGCAGAACCCGGTTAATTTACCATAACAATATCCGGCCGTCTTCAGGTCTGCCCAGCATATCTTTGGATTTTTTGAGTGTGTATTCGACTGGAATGCATGCAGAAAGGAGAGCTAGAGTAGCCAAAGGCTTCGCTGGCACAACTCCCTAGACCCCTCATTTAACAGCAGCAAAGTGCTGCCAGCAAGCAGGCGGCTTGTGTCTGTGTGCATGTCTGTGTGTGTGTGGTGATTTAAAGTGTATTTATTCTGTAGCTTGTAGCTCGGGGAACAGCCAGCGAGGCTGCCAGAGATGAGCAATGATGGGGTGCACAAAAACACACACACACACACACACACACACACACACACACACACACACACACACACACACACGATGCCTGAGCCTCTCCACTGGGGCCCAACGATCTTCACTTACCCTTCACCCTCCTGAAAGGGAGAGAGGAAAGGAGAGATTATAATATGCTGAGAGATAGACACAAGGGTCGAGAAGGCACAGTGTATGAATGGTGTCGCTGTAGAATAAGAGCATTGGAGGAAAGAAAGGAGAGAAACTAAGTAAAAAACAAAGGAAATGGGTAAGGGGGTAACAGAGGAAGCAGAAGTAGAGTAATCTTAGTCTGGCAAGTTACAGTGCATACTTTATATACTGACAAAGTAGAGCATTTACACTAGAGTTGCAACATAGACTGTTTTAATATATTGACATGGTTTCGGTGAAGTAATCAATAGGTTTCTGATTAGCCGTTGTGCAGCTCAAAGAAGGTGGTTTGGGCTGTTGCCATCTTGTCAGTGACCCCAGCAGGCTAATGTAAAAATGGGCATCATCAGTGGAATTGAGGCCGACCCATGTTAAGCATTGGAAGCTAACTACCTGAGATAGCATCCACATGTCTTTCAAAGTAGCAACAATCCTAAATATGTGTAACTTTAGGCCTTGATGTGTTTCTAAAACAGAAACTTCATACAGTTTCAATAATAGGCAAATTAGCAATAGAGCTACAGCGATTTTTTGTAACAGGCATTCAACATGTTTTTATTTTTTGTTGGTTTCTGCTGTAAAATGTTATTTAACCTGTGGGGCTATAGACATGGACTTCCTTTTGGAACCAACCTCACGTGGCCATTTTATAAATAAAGTTTCTTATGATCGGTTGTGCAAGCTCAAAGAAGGTAGCTTTGGCCGACGTCATCTTGGTAATCTGAGCTCAGCCTGTAACTTTAAGCCTCAATGTGTTTAAAACAGGCACTTTATTCTGAAGAATTGTCAGAATTAGGCAAAGTAGCTACTGTATAGAGCTACAGAGTTTTCTGTACCAGGATGACAAAGTTTTTTTTTTCCGTAAACTTTATTATTTAGTAGGACAGTTCTTAAGATTGTGGCCATTTGAAAGGGGCCCTATTCTGCTTTTGGGGGGTTTCCATTTCCTGTAGTGTGTTATATAGGTTTTTGTGCATGTAAATGGTCAGCAAAGTCTAAAATCCCAAAGTTTCCTCCAGAGGGAGTTTCTCTCCCACATAGACTTCCAGAATTAATCAATTATCTTAGTGGTTTTCCATTATCTTTCTGTCAATCAACTTACCGTTTAGGTTCAATAATCATTGCAGCTCCATATCACAGCGATAATACTCACTCTCTTTTTCTTTGTGTGTGTGTGTATGTGTGTGTGTGTGGCTTTTTTATGGAGAAAAATGTGTACCTGTACAGGTGTACAGTATGTTCAGTGCGTGTTTGTGTTTTTTTCTTAATCTTGCACATTTTTTCAGTCTGCCTGCACTCTATCGAAATGCTTGTGTGTCAGCATGTGTGCACCCGTGCACACCCTGACATCCGTCTGACCTTGTGCATATACGTGTATGTGTGTGTGTGTGTGTGTGTGTGTGTGTGTGTGTGTGTGTGTGTGTGTGTGTGTGTGTGTGTGTGTGTGTGTGTGTGTGTGCGCGGGTGTACACGCAGCAGACAGTGGTGTGCCATGCCTCTTACTAAGTACGCTGGATGGATGAGCATGGGCTGTGATTCTGACAACACCACAGCTCATTATCAAGTAACTCCTGCTGAGACAGGGAGAGAGGTGGGATGGTGGAGATGAATTGTGGGAAGTTATTCATTAACAACCTTTTTATACCTCTCTCTCAAATGGACAATCAGATGCACTGCAATGTCTTTCCCTTGGGCTTCCAGGTCAAACAGGGTTATCCACCCATCTTGAGATGAACGGGGAACAGTGTAACTTGTAACTCTGATGAGGATCAGTAATAAAACTAGAGTCAACAAGAAACAACACCGGAAACCATTGATTCTGTTTTCACCACCTTAGATAAAGGACTTGATTGAAACTATCCAGAAACACTCCCTGCGTCCAATAACGCACTGATTTTGTTGTCATCATCTCAGCTAGAAAGTTGATGATTGATTTTGTGTAATAATCCTAAATATGGTTATTTTATGCCTCACAGGACAAATAAACAAATAAGATGTATAACCTACTGCAAGGGGGTTCTGTTTTCAGCTCAGTTCGCTTCTGGTTGTTTTTGTCAGCAGTATTACGGAACTACCTGCTGGATTTCCTTAAAGCTTTGTAAAGGAGTGTAGCATGGGGAAAGGAAGCAACCAATTACCACTGGAGCCGATCCGAATCACACGGAGGATACATGCATTATGTTCCATTCACTGAAACAGCCTTGGTGGAGGGATGCACTCTCAGAATACCCTTCTAGATTTAAAAGTAATAGACAAAGTGTCTGGCTTAAAAGCATATCAAAGTAATAAAATAATTTGTAGTGTTGTTCTTTTTGATCCTTTTCACATCAGAGCTGGTACAAAACAAATATAGTTATGCATTCAAGGCATTACATAGTGAAAGTCTGAATATATATTTAATGTACCAGAGGTTTTGGACTTTATGACATCATGATATCTTTGATTTTTACCGTGTCATTTGGGAAACAAGATTTATTTTTATTTTTACTTAACAATTGCATAGGATCCATGTGCTTGGGTTTCAACTGGGACGACCATTTAAGCTAGAAAAACACAACAAAAAGTTAGCTAAATGAGGGGCTAGTATCCTCACATATTATACTGCATTTGTGTGTTGAAATCCTCTCATCTTTGGTGGTAAAACAGTGCTTACACTCACTTTTCTCATGTTGAATGAGGTGCAGTTTGTCGAAATATTATTTTTGTATCACTCCCATACAAACATCCTGATGAAAACCCGACTATTGTCATTGCCAACAGTCCGTTATTACATTAGCTTATTCTAACCCAACATATTTGGCCATTACTGCCACCCAGATGGAAATTGAAATTGAAAGAAAGACATTGTAACATTAACAGGCGTAATGAAAGTCGGGTAGTTGGCTGTGTCCAGACAGGCCGAGTGCGTCCATGGTGCCAAAGATTATTATGCTCAAGAGGGGGAACAGAGCAGAGAGGAAGAGAGGGAGGACATTTGAGAGAGACAGAAACAGAAAAGACTGAGTGCTCATAAGGAGTAGAATCACAACAGGCCCGGATCAATGTGGAGCTCTCCGCAGACTGTCCAATTAGGCTAATGAGTTCAGCGGATTAGCAAAGGCTCACTGAAACACACACACCGCACACACAATCATTGTACATGCACAATCTTTCAACAAAAACACATGTTCACCTCCGACAGCAAACACATTTATCATATCTTAACCTTTTAAAAATTTGGAAGATCCAAAACAACTCAGATGCAAATTCAATTGGTTGAGTTGACCTATCCGTTCACTCGTAGCATTCATGTTGCTTTTTGCTACATCATGCTGATGCCTCAAGCAGTGTCGTAAAAGCCAGCTCATTGCGCTTGACTTCATACTGATCCCTGGCCGCGGTATACCCCTGGGTTTTTTCAGAGACCTCAACGAGACTCGCCCTATTCTCAAACCTTGTGATTCACAATGTTTGAAAGATAGGCTTGGAACACACAGAGAGAATTCACAATATGGAGGAAAGGCAGGAGAGCCGGTGGAATGAGAAAAATGAAAGGGGTGAAAATGAAAGGGTGCAGAGGACTGAGCATTAACTAGAGGCATCAATGGAAAAGAAGAGGGGTTGAAGTGATGGTGGGAACGAAATATAAAGATAGGTTGATGGGAGGAGAAGAACGAGGAGAGGAGGAGAAGGAAATATTCGTGTGGACTGGAAAAAAACAGAGTGGAGAGGCAACCCTCCACGGAGACTTGGAAAATGACTTTCGATCGAGCTTAGCATGCTTTTTCTCTTCTTTTGCCTCCCTCTTCAATCCCTGCTCTCTCATGCCTTTTCTCCTCGGCATCCCTCCTCCAGCCCTCCTATCACTTTCATCTGTCTGTTCTCAGCCTGTAACCTGCAGCCAGTTTATTAAAACCATGCGTTGTCAAGAGACTGTTTAAGTTTCCATTTGTCGCCGTTGTCATCTGCCTGGCTGTTGATTTGTCGGTCTCCAAACATACTCGAGTTTTAATAAATAACATGCTTGTCTTGTCTTGATGTAGCTTATCAAAGTACAGTAAGACTAATCCAAAGAAGTTATGATGTACCAAGAAATAGGTTGGTCCTCATCCTCCTCTGGTTTTTTGTTGGACGAAGAGATTTGAAAACGGTTCGATCGATGGTCATTTGGTCACATGTCTACTGATAGAAATGGGTTAGGGTTAGGGTGACTAATGGGGGGGATTCTTATGAAATATTGTACATATGGTTATCATGGCATACTGAAGAGGAATTCCAATAACTTTAGTGATCCTTCGACTTTTCGTGTAGCACCATCCTTACGGTCAGAATTCCATAGAAATGTGGCTTTCTGAAATGCGTTCAATAATCTCTCATTCCAAAATTGCCTTCATGAAGCCCTTTTTTTAAATCTTGAATGTACCATAACTTTAGAAAGTTCAAGTACCATACACCCAACTGAGAGAATATTCTTTTTGGCATACTGTCAAGCTTCTCTTCCTTCTGTCACTCCAAATGACGAAGTCTTGCAATGAAATCCACTGCATTGAAAACTCACTTGGTTAGAACTGTCTGCCCAATTCTGTCTCCAAAGTTTCCCTGACGTATTTTTCAATGCTTTTATCATTCTAAATCCACATGGAAACATTCATCTCTAATATGAGCAGGTTCCCAGCTGATTTTGGTTATACTGTTCTTTAGTATAACTCACATTTTTTATTTTAAACAGGTTGTAACATTTAATTTAGTATTTATCTTGTCCGACCGTTTTTAACATTGTCTATCATGTTTCGCTGTACTTTCACTGTGCTGTTCTGTTATCTCTGAGACAGATCACAAAACTAAAGTGATATAAGGCGTAGCTAAATAGACAATTCATTGGCTGAGGACAGAACATTTGAAGGAGCTTTGAGAAATACTTCACCCCCCAAATTACTTTTTGTGTATGAGTTACTCCCCGTATTACGTAGAATTTGTGAAATTGAAGAATCAAATTACACAACTCTTGGAAATGAACGTGTTCGGGAAGTACGGTTAGGCTTACAGTTAGTTGTTTTTTTGGTAGAGCTATAAGGTCTAACTTTGTTGATGAATGCTCTCTTACTCAGCGTACACACGGTTCTGTTGCGTTGAGGCTTGCCGGTTGGCATGTCTGGCGCTTGGGGTTAACGTGACCAACAACCAATCACATTAATCTCCCCCACCGGACACACATAGACGCGGTTAGATTGGCTAGCGCTTGTACTGGCATATTTGCATACGCTTGATTTGATAGGCTGGCGCTTCCGTTGATGCTTGAAAAGTTGAACTTTTCTCAACTTTCACCGCGAGCAACGGAGCCGATGCGTATTGGCACCTGAGTGCAGGTGCCAATACGCGTCAGTTCTGTAGAGTTTCAGGCTGAGTATAAAGCAGGGTAGTGATAAGGACGGAATAACTATAAAGCCCTGCGGGTCTTTCAGCGTATCACCCCACTCTCTCAGAAACACACACACACACATTGTTCCTCATAATTCAATGTCCAGACCTTGACACTATTTTGAGGGCACTGAAAGGGGCTCCGGGGAGGCAGAAAGTGTGTGTGTGTGTGTGTGTGTGTGTGTGTGTGTGTGTGTGTGTGTGTGTGTGTGTGTGTGTGTGTGTGTGTGTGTGTGTGTGTGTGTGTGTGTGTGTGTGTGTGTGTGTGTGTGTGTGTGTGTGTGTGTGTGTGTCAGTGTGTGTGTGTGTGTGTCAGTGTGTGTGTGCGCAAATTTGATCCCTTATGGCTACACCCTCCATTGCTGCAATTTGCTCCTTTTATCGCCATCAGGGGAGCAAATGGTTTCTATAGCGACAGGCACTAGGAATTTGTCTGAAAACACTTTTTTTTCGTAATTTCGGCTCCCTGGGAGTAAAAGTGTATGTGTGTGTGTGTATTCACTGAAAGCCAATAATGTTTATGCATTGTTTTCCCGTTTGCCATCAGTTGTGTTTAACGTGTTCTATGTTTAGATTCTTCATTCAATCCTGATTTGTTATATTCCTTTGTTGTCTGGTGATCCGTATTTCCCTCCGTGGCCAGATACACTTGGCTCAGTTTCAGACTGATGCTAGATGTCACATTGTCACTCTGCATGTCTGCCCAGAGGTGGTAAATCCTCCATGTGTCATAAGACCTCCACAGATGGACACACATATATTAATATGGCGTAGCTGCCCAATAGGCATCCATGCCCTCTCTGTGTCTGTCTTTCCCTCTCGTTTTTTTCCCAATTTTCCCTTATTATGCCCACAAGGTAGTAAAGTTTGTCATCTTCAATATCAGGGACAGGGATGCTGTTTTTAAAAGTCATTATCCTACTTATCTGGCATTCTGCTGAGAGAAAGATGAGTAACAAAAATTAGAGGACATTCATTTTACCAAGCTAAAAGAACATCGCAGGTAAAAGGCATTCACAAATCCCAACTTCAGATTCAACAAAGCTATTATGAAATGATTTAATGCACAAAATAGTGTGTACTATCATACTGATGGTAACTCTGACCTTTAATCGACGAAGGGCTTTGCAAACACAACTATAACCTGAACAAAAAGTGCAGCTCCACAACTGCTGTAACATTTGGTGCCTCCATCTATTGTGGTAATGCAATGGATTTTTATACTCAATATATCAATTGTTATTATTATTTATAATTGTGTGTATCAAAGAAACATAAATTCTGCACCAGTTAGGTAATTAAGCACAGCATAATTTGGGTTTTATAAGGCATTGGGCACATGTATAGTAGCCACTAAGCAGAAGACCCTAACCCAAACATCAATGAATTTAGAGGAGTAGAGGAACATAAAGATGACCTTGCATATATCTTGTCTTTATGTAATTATTATGTTGTCTTTCTGAGCATAAATACACCTTATAATGTATCCAATAGTCAAACATTTACTGCCTACAAAAAGTCTTGTAGGCAGTGTTTTTCGGTATAAGTATCTTGTATTAAAAGGTTCTTAGATTATAGTTGGTGTTGCCTTCAGAAACACTGACACACTAACACAAGTCCTAATTATATTTTAGAGCACAAAATGCCAGAAATGTACTGTTAATCTCATATTGAAAACAAGGGTGTAGCCAACAGCCCAACACTCAGCCTATTTTCCGTGATCAGATGAATCAGTCCAATTAGCAACTTGAGAAGCAAAACAAGAGTTGGAGTTAATTGTTTAACAAGTTTACAGGACAACTATATTCTAATCATTAGATGATTGTGGAGACATGGATTGTTTAATTCTAATTATCAAAACCTAAAATGTGATTACATGGACTACAAACAAAACAAGATTGTATCCAGTTGCCTACAGATTCTGCACAACACAAAGCTGAACTACTGTTTGTAGGTGTTTATATGTATCTATAGCTTAATATGTTTATCTTACTATTTAATTATAAGGTCGCTTTCATTTTTAATAAAAGTAAAATATGTTGCATTGCCTGAGATTAGAAGGGTTAAGTGCAGGATCAAGTTTAGTTCACTGAAGACTGAGTATGTGGGAGCAATACTTTTTAAGGACAAAAAACACCTGAATATTTGAATATAAAAAGGAAGCACTCACAGTTTCCTCTACAATATTCTGTATGTTTTAGGTTTCTTACCTCCTCTTTATGTCAGTGCAAATTGAGCTATAACCCTCAGAAATGTGTTAATTTATTTTCAGACATGTCTAAGTGCGTGCGTGATTACATGTTTGATGATGATTTGGAACACTATCTCTTTTAGTTTGATCCATGCCCACATAAGTGTGTGTGTGTGCGTGCGCGCGTGCGTGTGTTCATGCATGCGTATTACTTTATAAAATTAAGAGTGCATATATGTGCATATATTCACACACATGAAGGCTGGCTGCTTGTGCTGGTTTGAATCCGCTTTGACTTTTAAGAGATGGATTGGAAGCTGTCACTCATGGGAGTAGGGGGAAATTCCCTGCCAAGGCCTCCAATGGCTCTGCCCGAGGGAATTAGGACAAAACACACACTCTCACACACAAACAAACACAACATAGTCACTCCAAACACAGCTCTGCATAATACACTGCCAGCCTTTCTGTGTTGTGAAATGGCTTTGCTCCAGCCATGGCCACATTTCCAACACACACACACACACACACACACACACACACACACACACACACACACACACACACACACACACACACACACACACACACACACACACACACACACACACACACACACACACACACACACACACACACACACACACACACACACACACCTCAGCAGACGCTCAGCCAGGCTCCCTGCCTGCAACGTGACCCTTCTTGATCCTCCATCAGACACACACGCACTCAGAGCCACTCCAACCTGCTGAGTGGCCGAGTGCAAGCCGTCCACCTCTCGCCTACTGACAAGGAGCAGCAGTCTGTCAAAAAAAAGCTTCAAACCCAAACTAGCTTAAAGGTCCAATCCACTCAGAAGTCCTGTTCATTCCAGCCCGATGGACGGGAATCAGTGCGAAGCACTGAGCGCTGTGGGCTAAAAGCAGCTACCAATGATGGATCCATCTCAAAGTTACACTGTGTAATACTCCTGCTCTTTCTTCTGCGGAACTGTCAGTGCCCTGTTGGCATTTGATTCGTTAATATCAATAACAAGAAATGGCATGAATCCGCTTTGACTTTCTCAGACAATAAAAATGGATGGACTGGATTAGTAGTAGAGTTACTCAGCATAAGGAGCTAAACTGCATGATGGTTGTTGATGGACAATAGGTTTAGTTGGTCAGACCCAGTAGCTGTGTTTCCTTGCACAACACCACCACATTTGATGACTTTATTCCCTGAGAAGCAGGTTTTGGTTGTTTCACTTTAGCTTGCAATGCAGATCTTTGCACCGCGATGTAATGATTGTTTTGTGCTCGCCAAATGCCCCAATTTGAAGTATTTCTTTCTCTGGGGCCCAGTTTTTGTCTATTTGATCTTTCAGTCAAAATCAGTGACTATTGCGTGACAATCCTAAGGTACATTGAATGGTTTCCCTTTACCATTTATTTGAATGTACTGAGGGTATAATGTCAGTGATAGTAGGTGAACAATTTACAATGGGTTGGCTTTTTTATTATTGTATTATTTGCAGCATACCCTTTTTAATTGTATTTTTTGTGATTCATGGTGGGTACGGTTTATGTAAAATAGTATGTAAAGTTTGTTAAAGGCTTAGTTCGTTAGGTACCCTTATGAAGAACTGGTATGTGGGCATTAATAAAGGAAAAATGGAAAGGTTTCTCCCTCCACTGCTTTAAATTGTGTACAGTTTCCTCCAAGGTTCAGTTATGTGACAGCTCCCTGTGTGTTTCCTACTCAGTAATGAAATTATTCAGTCAGGATAACAAACGCCCCTGGCCAGGATATGACTTTTTTCATCTCCCGCAGATTCACAGCAGCGTGGTGTGTGTGTGTCTCTGTACTGTATTAAATACACACACTTGTTTCACATTTTGTTTTCTTTATAAGGCTGCAACTCACCTTGGAACAGGACTTGCCAGCGGCTCTTTGAGACTATGTTGCACATCAGAGCTTTTAGAAAAATGCTGATATGTAGCAGGTATAATCTCTACAAAGTTCATCATCTTAGATTAGCATTTTAGCATCATATTGCTAATTGTTACTAACCCATAGATGTTTAAAGACAATTTGGTTCAGCGTTGAAGTCGGGGGATAGTTTTTTCTTTAAAAAGTGGCACATGAATCCATAAATGGTTTGACTATAGACACAAAAATTGAACCCACATCATCAGGCCCATAGAGCCTGCGCACTTGAGTTTTGCTTAAGCCCCACTTCCAATCCACTGTGTCACATGGTCTCAGCTCAGTCAAATGAATGGAGAGGAAAAATAACAACATTTGGCTTCTAGTGCATTTTACATCTTTTAGAACCTCATGATTCAGATAAGAGTTATTCAAGCCTTAGTTGATTTAGCTGTTTTACAGACGTCTCTTTGCACATGTTATTCAATGGTAAAAGGTTGGTACCAGTAACAGACTGGTACCAACTTGTACTAAACCCAAAGTAAAGCAGATGCTGATCAGGATGATATAAATCTTACTTTATGACCAAAGAAGTTTGTTTGACACGTGTCAGAGAATTTGCTGATAACTTGCTGCTGGCAGTAGATAAAAAGTCAACACACATTTTTGTACCAAATTTCAAGAGAATCCATCTGATAAAAAAACAACCAATAAAAAAAATGTAGTATTATTGCTAACACCATCCTAGAATTCATAAGAGATGTCTCTGGTGATTGGCCGACTGAAAGACATCGCCCTTCATAGTGAAACTGCCAGTATGGCTATAAATCGACAGTAGTTGTTAATCTGATTTAAAATCAGAATCAGAATACCTTTAATAGTCCCACAGATCATGTCATCCTCCTGGTCTTCTAGTGACTTTACTCATTAAAAATCATGTGTAATACACCATACAGCAGAACACAGCTCTCCACTTTACTGATCTGGTATAATTCTCTTTCACAGACTCACACACACACACACCTCTCAACAAATGTCAGACACCCAGAGATTTGCCTGATAGAAGCCAGAGCTTTGTACTATACTCTGAACAAGTCAATGAGCATGAAACTCTGCCCATCTCCTCCTGGAACCAGACAATATTTCTGTCTGTTTCACCCTCTCTTTCGCAATCTGCCATGTGCGATTAAGGCAATTATGCTGCCTCTTCACAACACCCACCAACCCAGCAGTAAAAAGCTGGGAAAATAGAATAAAGCGGGCGACAGCAAGCAAGATAACTTTAGAGAGATAAAGAGGGATGACTGATGAAAAGCTTTCTCGAGTAGAAGGTGGCAAAAGTCGATGGGTTTATTCCGCACTCAGACCGGGTGGAGCCATAGTGGACAAGCTTTCACTGCACCAACATACAATGTATTCATAGAAATGCCACTGCTGGTTTTACCCTAAAATGAGTCACTTATACGCACTGACTGACAATTTCTACGGAATTAAGGCTAGCTTTTGTTGTACATTGCCAAAGAAAGAATGTAAATAAGGGGAGGCAGAGAAAGGGCCAAACAAAAAGCGAACTTCTTTCAAAAGCTGTTGACGAAAACACGAAGCAAGGGAACACAGGACATGAAAAACACTTAGCTTCAGACATGAAGGGCGACAGGAACAGGCAGGTAACATGGACAAGATCAAGGAAGAAATGACGACGACCGAACAACAGACAAAAGGGAAACAGGGACTGAATACACATGGGTAATCACAAGACAAGACACAGCTGGAAGGGGGAGGAGAAACACAGGGGCAACAGGTGAACACAATGACACAATCAGGCGCAGGAGGGAAACGCAGACAGGAAGTGAAGCTAAACAAGTGACACAAAGGGGAAAACACTTCAAAATAAAACACAACACAAGGACATGACAGACACGAAACAAGGATCATGACACATCTGAAATGGCCAAAAATGAATTTGACATTGTTATAAATTAGACTAAGCTTTCAAAGAGCCATATTATGCTAATTTTAAGGTGTTTGTATTTTGTGCCTCTACTGTTTACATGCTTTAATGTTCCAAAAGGTCTTTATATTTCCCATACTGCCATCTGATGCAGCACCTCTTTTCACCCTCTGTCTGAAACCAGAGCCTAGTCTGCTCTGATCGGTTAGCTGTTGTAATTGGTCAACCGCTTAGAGATGTCCCGCCCCTTAGCCTATCAAGTCCAATGTGTTGGTGCGCTAGCCAATAAAAGCACAAGTGTTACATAGTGATGTCACTATGTTACGGAAATTAACAAAGGAGTCCAATGGAGGTGCTTCAGGCAGGGGGGGGAGTGTGTGGGAGAGAAACTCCCTCTGGGGGGAGGTTTGGGATTTTAGCCTTAGCAGACCATTTGAATACACAAAAACCTATATAACAAGCCCCTTTGAAAATAAGATAAAGAGAGGAGCATTGCTGTTTTGCTGCTCTCCACCTGAAATACACAGTCCATCCACATTAGTTCTGATCATTGGCAGCCTCCAGGCTTTCTTTTTCTCTTCTTCCACCTCTCTCTCTCTCTCTCTCTCCTTCCCACTCTTGGTTTACCACGCAGAGGTTGATTTATGGCAGCTGCACTTTGCAGAGTTGAGTGGCGTGGGCGAGATAGAGCAGCTGAAGGGGAGAGTGGAGGGAGATGAGCAGCAGGGACGAGAAGAAGAAGGGGAAGCAGGATGACTAAGGGCCAAGTCGGAGCGATGTATCAGGGGAGAGGAGAAACAGACTGAGGGTTGGATGAGAATAGCAAGTAAGGAAGGGGATATCACAGGAGGAGGTGGGGGGTGGTGTGAGGAGATGAGGAGAGGTGTTGGATTGGCCTCAGGTGTCTCAGGTGTGATTTGTATCTTTTATGATGCTCTTTATGTCAAGGTCTTATGCTACAGTCCCTCTGGCCCAGACAGTCCTGTGTGTTTACTCCTGATCCCCCTCATTACCATAACTTTAGTCCTGTCATTGACAGTCATGGTCAGGATAGGTTAGGTTAGAGCTGATAACATTACATAAAAGTTTAATGATTAATTAAGGAAAGCAGGACCTTAAAGCTACAGATCACCAAAAGAAGTGGGAGTTATGTAGAAATACAAATGGCTATTCAATCAGTTGTATTGGGCAGAGAAGTCATGAATGGGGCCGCCATCATGCTCCGTTAGCATAGCTGACAGCCCAGGTATTTGGTCCCCATTTGCCTTATGTCATCCCCAACACTTCAATAAAGCAACTGGCTGACCCCCGAGTCATGTATGAACATTTGTGCGCTGCTTTTTATTTTAGAAGGCAGCAAAACTGAAAATATGTTTGAGTCACAGAAGTTGAACCACAATGAAAAATACTTATTACAAACCTACATATGAGAATAAGGCTGATCGTGACACAAGCAGGTCTCCAGGTTTAAAATAAAAATGTATACAACTAGTATAGTGCTTATTTAAAACATTGCCTGCCAAGTGTGAAATCAATCAGAGCAAACACTATCAAAATCACTAGTAAATGTTAACCATGCCTCTACTCAGGGCCATCCAATCCCAAAGCGAGAGCTGTGTCCGTGTTCTCGGTAGTACGTCGGACCGATTTCCGGTGAGGGTTGACCTCCGCCAGGGCTGCGCTTTGTCACCAATCTTGTTTGTGATATTCATGGACAGGATTTCGAGCAAGGTCGTGGGGGAGGGGGTCTGCAATTCGGTGGGCTAAGGATTGCACCACTGTCCACTCCAGGTAGGGAATGAGGCCTTACCCTAAGTGAAGGAGTTCAAGTATCTCGGGTTCTTGTTCTCGAGTGAGGGAACAATGGAGCGTGAGATGGGCCGGGGAATCGGAGCAGTGGGAGCGGTACTGCAGTTGCTTTACCGCACCGTTGTGACGAAAAGGGAGCTGAGCCAGAAGGCAAAGCTCTCTGTATACTGGGCCATTTTCATTCTTACCCTCACCTATGGTTCATGAAGGATGGGTCATGACCAAAAGAACGAGATCGCGGATACAAGCGGCCGAAATGGGATTTCTCCGCAGGGTGGCTGGCATCTCCCTTAGGGATAAGGTGAGAAGTTCAGTCATCCAGGAGGGACTCGGAGTAGAACCGCTGCTCCTTCGCGTTGAAAGGAGCCAGTTGAGGTGGTTCGGGCACCTAGTGAGGATGCCACCTGGGCGTTCCAGGCTCGTCCCGCTGGGAAGAGACCGAGGGGTAGACCTAGGACCAGGTGGAGGGATTATATCTCTTCCCTGGCCTGGGAGCGCCTTGGAATCCCCCAGTCAGAGCTGGCTGATGTGGCCAGGGAAAGAGAAGTTTGGGGATCTCTGCTGGAGCTGTTAGCTCCGCGACCCTGACGGATAAGCGGGAGAAGATGGATGGACAACCAACGATCGGATGAACATTTGATGACAAAAAAAGAAAGGACAGACAGAAAGACATACAGAGAGACAGCAAGAATAAATACACGTTCAATAAGTTGTCGATCAAGTACGGATTTGTTGTTGCATGCTAACGTTTTGCAGGTACAATGTTTACTTTCTTAACATCTTAACTTAACATGTTAGCATTGTGAGGCGTACAAGGAATATCATTTATATTGCTAACAATTTAGACTTAATGCTTGGGTTAAGTCAAAAGTTAAGGGGTCATTGTTATAACAATGAACCCTAAGTGGAACATACAGTAAATGTTTCAAACTTCATCGCAGTGTTTCCAACCAGTTGTTTAGATATTTCGCTAAAGATCACAAATGTGGAGCTGTTGGTGGCCCTTGAGGAAGAGGCAGGGAATCACCAAGGCAGTAGGGTACATTGTTTGCAAATCACAACTGTCTGTGCCAAATGTTTATCTTATAGAAGGTGTAAAGATATTTCAATGGTTAAGTTGGAGGAAAGAAGGAAATATTTTTTAGATGTTTAATTAAAAACAAAACCTGATGTTGACACTTGATAAAATGTACTCCAAAGTGGGTAATCCTTCTCTGGGGACTATAATTGTCTGATTGGAATGGGACCAAATCAATGCGCCCAATACCATTTTGAGATACGGTTTTATAACATTATGAATTGTCTTTTTTCTCTCCCTCCCTTTCTGCAGCCGGTCAGTTGAGCCAGTCTGCCCACTTCTCCCTTCAGCTGCCCTACACTGTGCTGGGCCTCGGACGCAGCGCCAACTTCCTGGATCACCTTTTCGTCGGCATCCCCCGGAAGCCTGGAGATACGGTAAGGAAATATAAGCAGGTTTTATAACCTGGCCACAGGCTGTACGCTCTCTCAGAATATTTAAAGAGAGATGCAGTTATAGAGGTGTGTGTGACACCTACAGCAGAAAGAGAAAAGGAGGTCTGTGTGCTACAGAAACAAAATATTTAAAAGAAACGTCCATCCTCTGTGCACAATTTGCATCACAAAAATCTGAAAAACATTCCAAGAAAAAAAATCAAATCTTGGATTATATAGTAGTAAGCACGATTCAAGCACTTCTGAAGTCACAGGCAGTGAGATGTTTTCCTTTAAGGGGCTGCATATACCACATTTGTTCTGAGGATTGTGAGACCAAGATTCGGAAGAGGGATTTCCTTCGATGTCCACTTGTCGTAATCAATGCTCAACAAAAACCACATTACCTGTCCAACCCTGATAAATCTATTAGTGCTTGCTTGAGGCTGTTTGTTCCTAATCAAGCCGCAGAGGAAGCTACAAGATACAGAACCGGAAGAAATTAAGAGACCTCTCAAATTGTTCTCGAATCTTTATCTCTACATGTATGGCAGCCATTGCAGTGTCTGTTGAATTCCAACACAGACACACATTGTCAGTAGTTTATAGAAAACAATAAAAAATATATTAATAATAATTTAACTCAAAGACATACCTATAAATGATAAAAGAAGAGAAAATGATAATGCTGACTCTTATTTTTTTCCATGGCTGTATGTGATAGTTGCTGTTTATATCATTGGAGTATGTCTGCAAATGAGGGAAGCACATAACATGAAACTTGTAGTCCACACATTTATTTTTGAGTTATTTTTTAAATAACTGCTTAACCCAAAAGAACAATTAAGACTTACAACTCGCAATCAGTTGTTCAATATCAACAATTTATCAACAATTAGATTTCTTTTTAAGTTAAACAGGACATTTTTTTTTTTTTTAAGTTTTCCACTGAGTATGCAAATACTTTTGGGTATCTGGAGTGCCAGAAACAGTGAGATAAAAAGACGTAGTCTTTCTTGATTCAACAAGACATTCAGATTTGGCTCCCCGTCATATATTGATTGCAGGCCCATTGGAATTTCACCCTTCATCTAATTATCTCAACTCATTCCTCGATGCTAAAATCCCCAAATTTCCAGAGGGAGTTTCTCTCCAATCCTGCCTGAAATGCCTCCATTTCACTGCTTGGTTTACTTCTGTAACATAATGACATCACTATGTCACGCTCTCGCTCCTACTGGCTAACGCTCCAACATATTGTACGTGATTAACTAAGGGGTGGGACATCTCTAAGCTGTTGACTAATCACAGCAGAAACAGCCAGCTAACCAATCAGAGCAGACTGGGCTCTGGTTTCAGACAGAGGGTGAAAAGAGGGGCTGCAGCACAGGCAGAGTGAGGAAAATAAAGAGCTTATTGAACATTAGATCATGGAGACATGTCCCAGTAGAGGCACAAAACACAAATATAAACCTGAGGAGGAGCGTTATAGGTCGCCTTTAACAATCAAATCCGATCGGGTTTCATTTAAGTGGTTAATCCCCTCCGTCATCCTCTTTCAACTCTATCTCTTTAAAACAGCCACTGGTGGCCAAAACATAATCTTAAAAAAATATATATAAATATGTTCTAGTTTAGACTGAAAGCCTTAGTATGAAACTGAAAATGAGCATTAAGTATTACTACCAAAGTTGTATAGCAGTTACTTTTAAGAGGCATATTTTGCAGCCCTCATCATTAGAAAGAGTCCAATTTTGGCACACTAAATATGACAGAGGCACTAGAGGCTAGATTTGGCAGTAAAGAGGCAGTGAGAGAAAGCTCTTTTCCTCGCCCATCTAGTGATTAAAGTTAAGAAGAGACATTGCCTCTTTAGGGCCGAAACATTCCATATCCTGCTTGTAAGGTAGGGGAAATTGATAAAGGTTCAACAAACCTCCCCACTTGGAAAAATAAATATAACAACCCCCTCTACGTTAACATTTAAACGCGTCTGTTTGACAAACCTGAGAGTAGAGCACGTACTGTGTGAGTGACTCTCTGGATGTAGCATATATGTGCCTCCCATCATATGACAAGCCAGCGTTATATTAATATCGTAAATAATTGATTGGGTTGATGTTTTTAATGTATCCGTCAGCAGGATTTCCTCACCACACTAATTCAAATGTCAGCGTTCTCCACTTCCACTATCTCCACAATCATCTCCATCTCTCCTTCTCTCACTTGTCACACTGAATATCGTGCCCCTCTCCCGTGTGGTATACTAAGATCTTCTTCAAGCAGCTGCTTAGAATTGTAGATGGGACGGCCCGTGACTCTGAAGCTGTGGTACGCAAGAGAACAGTCATCTCAAACAAGCTGCTTTGTTGTCCCCCTTTTCCGCACACACTCCTTATTCCTATGCAAAGAGATGTGCTCTTTTTTTCCCTCATCCTCTCCCATTCCTTCTACAAAGTGAATTAATGAATGTCTAAAGATGCGGCCCATTATGCGGAGTAGGTTTTTTTATACCCAGAGGAACTAGGGAGTGGAGTTACTCTATAAAATACCTGTAATGAGGAGGAGAAGCTCTTTAGGATCCTGACCGTTACACCGCTCTGCTCAGTCGGCAGGTTTGGATCTTTATCTACATCGCATCTCTTGATTTATCCCTCTTGTTTCTGATTTCTTTTTCTCACTCTTTATATCTGTCCTGCTTCCATTCTCTCCCCTGCTGGGCCCTTTACGATGGTCTCCTTCACAATAACAGTCCCGCCTGCTGTTTCTCAGTAGAGGTTTTGTTAAAATCTACTTTGATATCTTCCATCTTCTGTCCAATCATTCCTTCCCTTCATTCACCCCCTCCACATCTCTCTCCTCCGGTTCACTTATCTTCCACCCAGGGGATTCCCTTTGCGGCTCAAAGTGGTTTACTTCACTAATCAGTCCCCTACTTGTCACTCTCACTCTCTCTGTGTGTGTCCCTCACCCTCCATCTCTGTACATGTCTCCCTCGGTTGCTCTGTCTTAGTGTGCCAGTTTCCATGGCTTTGAACCAGAGTGTCTCTCTTCGCTCTCTGAAGACTTGGGAACACTTTCCTCTTCCAAACAGCCAGATCAGATCTGCTCCCAGGCAGCAGCGGTGGAGTTGCTGTAACCGACGGCAGCGCTTTCCAAAAGCTAAGCGACAATGGCTGGCGGAAAAGAATGTGCTTGTTATGTAAAAAGCAAGGCCATTATTGCACGCTTTTTCAAAATAGCTGTGGGATGTGGTTATTCTGAATTGATAAGGAACAGAGAGGCACAATTAAAGAGCAGGAGCCTTTCCAGATTCCGCAAAAAGTTGAATTGGATATTCATCATAGCTATGAGCATGGATACAGATGTTAAAGCATTAATATGTTTAGATCATTGAAACTTTAACCCCTAATAAGCAAGGGTTAAATCAAAACACATGGCAACTGGACTCAACAGGAAGTGAAAAAGAAAGCCGGTGTTATCATCTTCTGGAAAAAGCTGGCTTTCTTTTTCTCCAGAAGTCAAAACACTGTTGCATGCAGAGGTTAAATACATTTCATGTCAGTATAATGTGACATGTCAGCGTTAAGTGTTGAGCCTTAAGGTTGAAACTACTAAAGGATATGACGCTTGAACTTTCAGTTTTACTGCAAAATCAAGCTGCTGTCAAACAGTGCTGCAAGCAAGTCATTTTAAAGGGTCCCTATTATGCTCATTTCCAGGTTCATATTTCTATTCAGTGGCTCTACTGTGACATCTCTCCTTGCTTTAATGTTCAAAAAGCTCTTTATTTTTCTCATACTGCCTGTGCTGCAGCACTTCTTTTCACCCTCTGTCTGAAACCAGAGCCCAGTCTGCTCTGATTGGTATGCTGGCCGGCTCTGTTGTGATTGGTCAACCGCTATGAGATATCCCGCTATTTAGCCTATCAAACACAATGTGTTAGGGCGCCAACCGTGTTACAAAGTGATGTTACTATTTCACAGAAGTAACCAAAGGAGTCCTATCCTATCGTTTCAGGTAGTTCTGGATGGAACTTTGGGATTTTAGCCTTTGTACATTTACATGCACAAAAACCTTTATTACACACTACAGGAAAGAGAAAATCTCAAAATGCATAATAGTGCCCCTTTAGGCTCACCAAAATGATTCATTCTGTTGGTTAACTTTTTATTTCAACAATCACTATCTGTCCTTTCAGACATAAGATAGGATATGATATATAAACATGCAGCCCATAGGGCATGTGAAGAGTGTAACTATTTAGATGACAGGGTTGTGTTTGCACACCCCTGGACAGGAAATCTGAAAAATCATTCACACATGTTTTTGGTTGTACCCACATTGGTAAGTCTGATTACAAAAACGACCGCCAAAAACAAGGTTGGTGTCGCCCAAAGAGCCAAACATTGAGGTTCATAGGTAGTTCAAAAACAAAAAGTAGACTCCCTGGTGACCATGTTCCTTTATACAGTCTACCACCTCCTCCTCATTTCTCATCTGTCAAAGGTGAAAGGTGAAACTGCCAACAAAAACACATTTTCTAAATGGCATTTTTAATAATAAGTTCAGCTGCATGGCAAGGTCCAAACTCACAGTTTTTAAATTACTCTGCTAATAACTTGACCTATAATTATGCGGAGGTTGGGTAATGCTGTGTTTGGAATTACCTGATGTTGCCCACTCTAAGAATTAATAGTGTAAGTGGTAATTGGAATTTATTTTCAGCGTCTATCTAAAGTCCAAAATAAAATACATATTCAACAACTAACAACAAACAAGAGGTTATGGAGCTGTCAATCAAGCACACGCACACAGTCATAGGAAGGACTAATCAAGCAACATCTGGAACCGGTGTGGGTCAACAGTAGGTGTGTGTGAGAAAAGTACATAGAACTTGAATCACAATATTGATAACAAATGATTGTATTGCTTCCGCTAAGAAAAAAATAGTCCATTCCACCACATTATAAGGGATTGAACTGTGGAAACAACAACGTAACACAAAATGACTGCAGCTCTTATCGAGGTTCTCTGTAACTGTCCAAGTCTGTTCACATTTTCTTTTCCATTAATCAGTCTTTAAACACTACCAGAGCCAATACCGTATTCCTGTTAGTGTTTACTTCCTGTCTGTCCGCTTCTGTTGATTTATCTGACATCCAGCGCTCTGTCTTTTAACCTCCTTTCTTTGTTTTTCTTTTCTTCACTGGGGACAGTTTAGCCATCATGAAGCAAAAGTTGTCATGCTCTCCACAAATATAAAAGTAAACATTCAAAAAGTATTCCATGGTGTTTTCTGATGGATGAAAACAAATGTATTTTGTCCACAGCTGATGTTAAATTGAACAGGCCTCTTTCTGCAAATTGATATGAAAGCAAAACAGTAGTCCCTTGATCCTCCTTGGCCACAGTTGGTTCTCCTTAGCGGTGGTTTGTAAGAGAGTATTAACAGCCTCTGAAATGTCCAAATTGACCAATCAGAATTGAGTATTCAACAAATCCATTTAATAAAAAGCAATACATAGAAGATATGTGGGAAATATGACAAAACGGAATTTGAAAAAGCACCCAAAGGCTTTTTTTCAAAATATGGTGAAGAGCGTTGCCATTGTTTCCATCTCAGTCCGGTTGCCGTGATGTGATCTTGAGTGATGTTCCTTGTATTCTCCTGTCAAACAAATTCATACAATATTACGGATGAAATCTCCATCAGTTCAATCAGTCAGTGCTAGACAGTAAAAGAAAAAATGTTGTGGCAATAATAAGTATTGTAGTAACGTGTGTACTTGTATAAATGTTGTAATGCTCAGGCAGTAGCTACACATTGCTCTAATGAATTCAGTTTTCAAAGGAGAACTCAGGTGTTGCTAAGAAGAGTTCAATTACAGGAGGTGAAAATATATATATGTATTTTTCATCGAGACAGATATTGAGATTACTGCTTCCACTGCAGATGGCTGAACTCTCTCGCACACAGCCTCAGAAATACTTAATCACGCATGCAAATATACACACCGATGCACACGCTAGGAAACTTTTTTTGCTCCCCGCAGTCGGACTCATTTATTTAATGAAGCAGGTTGTCTGAGTCTTAAACGCACAGCTTAAAATAGCCACTCTGCAGTTGGCAAGAAAAACATGGGACCCTATTATTCTGCCCCAGAGGACTTAACATACATATTCCGAGTTTCGGTCTGTGTGTCTCGGTGGAAAGCTGCATGTGACGCTTGATATTACCATATGTTTGCATATCCAATTCATGTCTTTTCTGTTTCTTCTCAGGCAGTAAGGATGAAGGAGTGGACGGCCATTATCCCCAACTCTCAGCTCATTGTCATCCCATTCCCACAGAATCAACCCAGCAGGTACCTAACTTAAGGATATAGATGGGTCTCATTGTAATCAGTCACTGTCTTTCTTGTTCACTACAGCATAATTTGGAGCCCTTTTGACGCTTGTTGCTAAGGATACCATTCATCGATTTTGGTGCCTCATCTTGATGCCTCTTAACGACATGTTCAAGTTGATGTTACCTCAACTAGATAGAGTGTCTCTGTGGGGTGTTTTCGCGAAGCTATCTTGTAGTACAAAACAAAAAATCATTTGCTTTCTACCTGTTTTCCGAGGTTGTTTGAACTTCCATAGAGCAAATTGAATTAGGGAAACAGATATGTGTTTAAAAAATAGGGGAATTGTGGACAAATCAGAGTCAGGAGAGTCATGTTTAAAAAATCAGACTACATGGCAACCATGAACATGGGTTGCCATGGATATTGTTAATGTTTAGAAAATTGCAACTGTAGCTATGCTCAAAATAAGGTTATTTTCATTCCAAAATGTTCTGTCATCAGTGCTCAGGTTTAAATGTGTTTTGCCTACACAATGCCTTCGCTTTGTCTGCCCCAACCCTGGTCAGAAGCAAGTCGTTTATGGGTCCATCATCCACCCTCCCCCAGGCTTGCAGAAGCCACTGTAGGGGCGAATACTTTATCAGTGTCAGTCCCGAAACTCTAAACCTATCAACTAATATATGCAAGACAAGCCAATCAATCTGGGAAGGCGGTAAATGTGAAAAGAGTGCTGCAGGGATGATATATTCTTGTAGGCTGACCCAGAAGTTAGCATCGCACTGGTCCCCTCGCCAAAAAAGCCAAAGGGATTTTTCCATTGGATTTGGCAAACAAAGGTTTCTGATATTTACATACTTAAGGGTGGTGGTGGCGAAGTCCGTAGGGACTTGGTTGTGGAACTGGAAGGTCACCGGTTCAAGTCCTAGAAAGACCAAGTCCTACCGAGGTGTCCTTAAGCAAGGCATCGTTCCTTACACTGCTCCCCGGGCGGCGTACATTTGGCCGCCCACTGCTCCTAACACTAGGATGGGTCAAATGCAGAATGTAAATTTCCCTGCTGTGGGACGATGAAGGGTTCCATTCATCTACTTCTTGTTCAGCAGGATAATAATCCTATACATGTGAATAATGAAGCTTCTATCTTTAAAAACTGACATATTTCATTTTGTAAAACTAAATGTAACCCACTTTTTCAGGCATCAATACAAAAAAATATTGTATCTCTTATCTCAATTCTACGAACCCATTCAACTACTACTTTTATTACACAGACACACACACACACACACACACACACACACACACACACACACACACACCTCGCAGCATGTGTTCTTGTGTTATCATGACGTTGTTCACATGTAGCTCAGATCCCAAGTGGAGCTCCAGATGGCTATCCAACACACACACAAATACACACATGCACCCTCCTCAATGTAACACTTGTGTAGTCGCCAGCACAGACACACACCTCCATACACACCATGAGTGAAAAGAGATCTTACTAAGGAAACACAGGTGCCTTGGTATTCTTCTCACATACAGTCTAAAGCTAGTACAGATTGTGAGATGATGATTTTGTAATATATCAAAGTGGTTGGATTGCTGGAAATATGTAAAAGTCCTTGGGAACCAGAAAAAGAGCAGCAGTTCATTCTGTTCAGCTGCCAAGACATTTAGAGTTTTCATTTTTTTTGTCTTCACTTAGAGGACACAAACCCTGCTAATGTGCGCCATTTGGTAAAAGGTTGTTTTTCACAGACAGATAAAATGTATAACAGCATATGGCGAGTATCTTTTTTTTTCACACTCTCCTCAACACTCTCAATAATATTTGATTGAATATGCTTTATTAAATCAAAATAAACAACTGATAACCAACTGCTGATACATAGATAAGTCCTGAATAAAATGCAGTACAATAAGATGATGAGTAAATCAACTTCAACTTTAAGTTTTACTAAATACAACAGGTCTACTGATAAACACACTTTAAGCCATTCATTAGCAAGATAATTAATGTACAGCTGGCTAGCTAGCTAGCTAGCTAGCTAATGATTAATCAAACAAAGATTTCACTGTAGTACCTTGTACCTTAGTGGGTCTGCAGATTGGTAGCTACAGAACTAAGCCAGTTGCGGTAGAATGCTGCAAGTCAGATGTTTTTGAAAGACAAATAACCGGAAATGACAGTGGTTCCCTTATAGCAGAAATCAGCATTGTGGCAAACAACAGTTTACAACGAACACTGCATTCATGATTTTTGATTCGTAAAGTTTAATCGAGGAGTGAAAGCTCAAGTGAGGCTTAACAAACTAAACCACAGGTGTATAGCAGGGTGACGATAACACCACTAAGCTGAAGTCTAGCAAGCTTAGCATAGTTTAGCTACCGCCTTTTAAAGACGCGTAAAACATTCAAAATTCATGAGTCAGGTATTAGCAGCGCGAGAATGCCAACTTATTTCCAGGTTTTGGAGTCCTGCAGAATTCTATGGCAATCGGTACACACAAACATGGCCGCCTCTCTGACCATCTTGAATCGGAATGCCGATCTACTAATACTCTATTTCTATGTTTCATCAGTCCATAACATATGGTCTCTGCTGCTGTGACTGCTGCTTTAGGAAGCTCTTCCTAATCACAGGCAGAAGAGCAGAGAAACTTACTGTATGTAGTCTAATTGTGCTAATGTACAACTTGTGTATGTCCCTCTTTTTCTCTTAAGTTGGAGCGCTAAGTTGTACCTGACTCCCAGCAACAGCGTGTTGCTGACGGCCATCGCGCTGATCGGAGTGTGCGTCTTCATCCTCGTGATTATTGGCATCCTCCACTGGAAAGAGAAGGTCAGGACAGACACCTACACACACACACACACACACACACACACACACACACACACACACACACACACACACACACACACACACACACGTTGTATTGAACGTTGGTCTCTTCCTGGTGATTTACAGCTTCAGAGTGTGACTGTGAGAATATGTGTATGTGTGAGAGAGAGAGAGCAGATTGGTCACTACCAGCAGCAGATGGGTCCCACTGTCTCTGTCCTGTAGTCCCTTCGCCTCCCGCCAACACACCCATACACACTCTCCTTCTCTTGCTCTTTCTGTCTGTCTCTCTCTCCCTGGGCTACAACCTGGAAGGACGTTCGGCTGTAATTGCCTGCTTCTGTCCTTTCAGCATGGCGGATCTGCTGTTCATTATAGCCATAAATACGCCCTCCAGGGAGTCAATGCATGTTTTCAAGTGTTTCTGCTTCCTCTGGATGCTTGTTTCAGTCACGCACACACTTGAAATGTACCCTCACATACCATGGTCGAGGACACAAACATTATATAACAGTCATTTCCGCAAATGAACTTTTTGGGGAGGATCTTTTGGATTGCCTTTCCTTTTTCATCTACACACTGCGGTAACGCTGTCGGCCGGCCGGGCGGTGCTGGAAGTT